>NW_027590312.1:472500-479941 GCF_964213995.1 Mustelus asterias | reverse complement strand
GGGGTGTGCGGTTTATTAGATTTTATTACACTGTCAATTTTTCACGGCCAATCAACCCCGTGTCTGCTTGGGTTTTCTCCGGGTGGGCGCACCCACAGTCTGAACGTGCGGGTTCGGTTGACTGGCCGTGATAAATTGACAATTTAATAAAATCTAATAAACCGCACACCCCCTCCCCCGCACCCCCCCTCCAACGCACCCCCCACCCCTGCACCCCCCCTCCCCGCGCCCCGCCCTCCACCGCGCCCCCACTCCCCCGCGCCCCCCCTCCACCGCGCCCCCCCCTCCCCCGCACGACCCCTCCCCCGCGCCCCCCCTTCCCCGCGCCTCCCCTCCACCGCGCCCCCCTCCACGGCACCCCGCCTCCCCCGCACGCCCCGTCCCCCGCGCCCCTCCTCCCCCGCATCCCCCTCCACCACACCCCCCCCCTCCCACCACACCCCCCCTCCCCGCACGCCCCCTCCCCAGCGCCCCCCCTCCCCCGCACCCCCCCTCCCCCGCACCTCCCCTCCCCCTCACCCCCCTCCACGGCACACCCCCTCCCCCGCACCCCGGTCCCCCGCGTCCCCCTCCCCCGCGCGCGCCCTCCCCCGCACTCCCACTCCCCCGCACGCCCCCTCCCCCGCGCCCCCCGTCCCCTGCAACCCCCATCCCACGCGCGCCCCTCCCCCGGCGCGCCCCCACCCCCGCGCGCCCCCTCCCCCGCGCCCCCCCCCCCACGCGCCCCCCTCCCCCGCGCCCCCCCTCCCCGCGCCCCCCTTCCCCCGCACGCCCCGTCCAACGCACCGCCCCCTCCCCGCACCCCCACTCCCCGAACCCCCCCTCCCCCGCACCGCACCCTCCCCCGCGCGTCCCCTTCCCCGCGCGCCCCCTCCCCCCGCGCCCTCCTTCCCCCGCGCCCCCTCCCCCGCACGCCCCCTCCACCGCACCGCCCCCTCCCCGCACCCCCACTCCCCCGCACCCCCTCTCCCCCGCACCGCACCCTCCCCCGCGCGCTTCATCCCCCGCGCCGCCCCCACGCCGCGCGCCCCCTTCTCCGCGCGCCCCCATCCCCGCGCGCCCCCTCCCCGCGCGCCGCCTCGAACAGCGCCCCACTCCCCCGCGCGCTCCCCACCGCGCGCCACATCCCCCGCGCACCCCCCCCACCGCGCGCCACCTCCCCCGGGCCCCACTGCCCCGGGACCCCCTCCCCCGGGCCCCACCGCCCCCGGGCCCCCACTCCCCCGCCCGCCCCCTCCCCCGCGCGACCCTTCCCCGCGCCCCCTTCCCCGCGCGCCCCTCCCCCGCACCCCCACCTCCCCGCGCCCCACCTCCCCAGCGCGCCCCCGACCGCGCGCCACCTCCCCCACGCGCCACCTCCCCCGGGCCCCCCTGCCACGGGCCCCCCCCTCCCCCGGGCCCCCCCTCCCCCGCGCTCCCCCCTCCACCGCGAACCCCTTCCTACGCGCAGCACCTCCCCCGCGCCCCCTCCCCTCGCGCCCCCCCTCCCCCGCGCCCCCCCTCCCCAGCGCCACCTCACCCGCGCGCCCCCCACCGCGCGCCACCTCCCCCCGCGCGCACCCTCCCCCGGGCACCCCCCTCCCCCGGGCCCACCTCCCCCGCGCCCCCCCACCCCCGCGCGCCCCACTCCCCCGCACCACCCCTCCGCCGCGCCCCCCCTCCCCGCGCGCCCCCCTCCCCCCGCGCCCCCTTCCCCGCGCCCCCCTCCCCCGCACGCCCCGTCCAACGCACCGCCCCCCTCCCCGCACCCCCACTCCCCCGCACCCCCACTCCCCCGCCCGCCCCCTCCCCCGCCGACCCTTCCCCCGCGGCCCCTTCCCCGCGCGCCCCTCAACCCGCACCCCACCTCCCCCGCGCCGCCCCTCCCCAGCGCCCCCCCCCCCACGCGCGCCACCTCCCCCGCGCGCCACCTCCCCCGGCCCCCCTGCCCCGGGCCCCCCCTCCCCCGGGCCCCCCCTCCCCCGCGCACCCCCTCCACCGCGAACCCCTTCCTACGCGCAGCCCCTCCCCTGCGCCCCCTCCCCTCGCGCCCCCCCTCCCCCGCGCCCCCCCTCCCCCACGCCCCCCTCCCCGCGCACCTTCCCACCGCGCGCCACCTCCCCGCGCGCGCCCTCCCCCGGGCACCCCCTCCCCCGGGCCCCCACTCCCCCGCGCACCCCCTACTACGCGCAGCCCCTCCCCCGCGCCCACCTCCCCCGAGCCCACCTCCCCCGCGCGCCCCCCCACCGCGCGCCCACCTCCCCCGCGCGCCCCCACCCCCGGGCCCCCTCCCCCGTGTACCCCATCCCCGGGCCCCCCTCCCCCCGGTCCCACCCTCCCCCGCGCCCCCTCCCCCGCGACCCCCTCCCCCGCGCGACCCCTCACCCGCGCGCCCCCTCCCCCGCGCGCCCCCTCCCCGCGCGCCCCCTCCCACGCGCGCCCTCTCCCCCGCGCGGCCCCTCCCCCGCGCGCCCCACCACCCGCGCGCCCCCTCCCCCGCGCGCCCCCTCCCCCGCGCGCCCCCTCCCCCGGGCCCCCTCCTCCCCCGGGCCCCCTCGTCCCCCGGGCCCCCCTCCCCGGGCACCCCCTCCCCCGGCCCCCCCTCCCCCGAGCCCACCCTCCCCCGGGCCCCCCCTCCCACGGGCCCCCCCTCTCCCGGGCCCCCCTCCCCCCGCGCCCCCCTCCCCCGCGCACCCACTCCACCGCGCACCCCCTGCCCCGCGCACCCCCTACTACGCGCAGCCCCTTCCCCGCGCCCCCTCCCCCGCGCCCCTCTCCCCCGCGCCCACCTCCCCCGAGCCCACCTCCCCCGCGCGCCCCCCACCGCGCGCCACCTCCCCCGCGCGCCCCCTCCCCCTCGCGCCCCCTCCCCCGCGCGCCCTCTCCCCCGCGCGCCCCCTCTCCCGCGCGCCCCCTCTCCAGTGCGACCCTTCTCCCGCGCGCCCCCTCTTCGGCGCGCCCCTCCCCCGCGCGCCCCCTCTTCGGCGCGCGGGGGAGGGGCGCATACACACAGTGATACACACGACACATACACACACAGTGATACACACTGACACACACACACACACACACACACACACAGTGATACTCACTGTCCCGCACACACACTGTGAACACACTGTCCCACGCACACACATTGACACAAACTGAGACACACACACCCATTGACACACAGCGACACACAGACACAGTGATACACACGGACACATACGCACACATTGATACACACTGACACACACAGGCACACAGTGATGCAGACTGACCCACACACACAGTGATACACACTGACCCACCCACACACACACACACATTAATACACACTGACCCACACACACACAGTGACACACACACACACAGTGACACACACACACACACACACACACACACAGTGACACACACCGACCCACACACACCCATTGACACACAGTGACACACACACACAGTGATTCACACGGACACAGACACACACAGTGATACACACTGACACACACACACACAGTGATACACACTGACCCACACACACACACACACACACATTAATACACACTGACCCACACACTCACAGTGACACATACACACAGTGACACACACACACACACAGTGATGCACACTGACCCACACACACACAGTGTCACACACTGACCCACACACACCCATTGACACAGAGTGACACACACACAGTGATACACACGGACACATACACACACAGTGATACACACTGACACACACACACACACACACATAGTGATACACACTGACACACACACACAAAGTGATGCACACTGACACACACACATACACACACAGTGACACACACACAGTGACACACACTGACACACACTGCCCCCCGCACACAGTGATACACACCTACCAACACACAAACAGTGATGCACAATGACAGACACACATTGAAACACACAGACACACACACACACAGTGATACACACTGACACACACAAACACACACACACAGTGATACACACTGACACACACACACACACACACAGTGGCACACACTGGCACACACACACACACACAGTGACACACAGACACAGTGACACACACGCAAACACACAGTGATGCACACTGACCCACACACACACACAGTAATAAACACTGACCGACACACACAGTGATAAATACTGACACACACACACACACTGCCCCCCGCACACAGAGATACACACCGACCAAACACACATACAGTGATTCACAATGACAGACACACATTGAAACACAAAGATACACACACACATTGACACCCACACAGTGATACACACTGACCAACACACACAGTGATACACACTGACACACACACACACACACTACTCACAGTGATACACACTGACACACACACACACACACACAGAGTGATGCACACTGACCCACACACACACACACACACATTAATACACACTGACCCACACACACACAGTGACACACACACACACAGTGATGCACACTGACCCACACACACACAGTGACACTCACTGACCCACACACACCCATTGACACACAGTGACACACACACACAGTGATACACACGGACACATACACACACAGTGATAGACACTGACGCACACACACACAGTGATACACACTGACACATACAGACACACAGTGGTGCACACTGACCCACACACACAGTGATACACACTGACCCACACACACACACATTAATACACACTGACCCACACACACACAGTGACACACACACACACAGTGACACACACTGACCCACACACACCCATTGACACACAGTGACACACACACACACCGTGATACACACGGACACATACACACACAGTGATACACACTGACACACACACAAAGTGATACACACTGACCCACACACACACACACACATTAATACACACTGACCCACACACACACAGTGACACACACACACACAGTGACACACACACACAGTGATGCACACTGACCCACACACACACAGTGACACACACTGACCCACACACACCCATTGACACACAGTGACACACACACACAGTGATACACACGGACACATACACACACAGTGATGCACACTGACACACACACACACAGTGATACACACTGACACACACAGACACACAGTGATGCACACTGACCCCCCCACACACACACACATTAATACACACTGACCCACACAACAACAGTGATACACACTGACCCACACACACACAGTGATGCACACTGACCAAAACACACACAGTGATACACACTGACACACACACACAGTGATACAGACTGACACACACAGACACACAGTGATGCACACTGACCCCCCCCCCCACACACACACACATTAATACACACTGACCCACACAACAACAGTGATACACACTGACCCACACACACACAGTGATGCACACTGACCAAAACACACACAGTGAAACACACTGACCCACACACACACAGTGATACACACTGACCCCCCCCACACGCAGTAATAACACTGACACACACACACACACAGTGTTACACAACGACCCACACACACATAGGGACACACACTGACACACACACTCACACACACACACACACACACACTGACACACACACACACACACAGTGACAAACAGTGACACACACACCCACACAGTGATACTCACTGACACACACACAGTGATACACACTGTCCCCCGCACACAGTCATACACACTGACACACACACACAGTGATACAAACTGACCAAACACACACACACAGTGACACACACTGACACACACACACAGTGATGCACACTGAAACACACTTGCACAGTGATACACACTGACCCACACGCACACACAGTGATACACACTGACCCCCCCACACACAGTAATAACACTGACACACACACACAGTGTTACACAACGACCCACACACACATAGGGACACACACTGACACACACACTGACACACACACACACACACACAGAGTGACACACACACACACACACACAGAGTGTTACACAACGTCCGACACACACATAGGGACACACACTGACACACGCACACACACAGAGTGACATAAACACACACACACACACAGTGATACACACTGACACACACAGACACACACACACAGTGACAAACAGTGACACACACACACACACACACAGTGATACTCACTGACACACACACAGTGATACACACTTCCCCCGCACACAGTGATACACACTGACACACACACACAGTGATACACACTGACACACTCACATAGTGATACACACTGACACACACACACAGTGATACACACTGACACACACACACACACACACACACACACACAGTAATACACACTGACACACACACACACACACACTAATACACACTGACCCACACACACACAGTGATGCACACTGACGCACACACACAGTGATACACACTGACACACACAGACACACAGTGATGCGCACTGACCCACACACACACACAGTGATACACCCTCACACACACACACACACACACACACACACACACACACACACACACAGTGATACACACTGACACAGTGATACACACTGACATACACACACACACACACACAGTGATACACACTGACACACACATACACACACGCACACACACACAGTAATACACACTGACACACACACACACACACACACACAGTAATACACACTGACCCACACACACACAGTGATGCACACTGACCCCCCACACACAGTGATACACACTGACACACACAGTGATGCACACTGACACACACTGACACACAGTGACACACACACACACACACACAGTGATACACATTGACCCACACACACACAGTCATACAAACTGAACAACACACACACACTGTTGCACACATATACCCACAGACACACACACACACAGTGATGCACACTGACCCACAGAAACACAGTGACACAAACTGACCCACACACACACATTGACACACACTGACACGCACACTGTAATACATACTGAACTACACACACAGTGATCCACGCAGACACACACACACACACACAGTGATACACACTGACACATTCACACACACTGACACACACACACACAGTGAAACATACTGACACATGCACACACAGTGGATCATACTGACACATACACACACATTGACACACAGTGACACACACACACACACACAGTGATACACGCTTACACACACACACAGTGAAACACACACACACACACCGTAATACACACTGACCCACACACACACAGTGATGCACACTGACCCACACACACACAGTGATACACACTGACACACACTCACACATAGTGATGCGCACTGACCCACACACACACACACAGTGATACACAATGACACACACACACAGTAATACACACTGACCCACACACACACACAGTGATACACACTGACACACACACACAAAGTGATGCACGCTGACACACACACATACACACACACAGTGACACACACACAGTGACACACACTGACAGACACTGCCCCCCGCACACAGTGATAAACACC
>NW_027590312.1:442500-470000 GCF_964213995.1 Mustelus asterias | reverse complement strand
TGATACACACTGACAAACGCACAGTGACACACACTGACACACACACACACACGCACACACAGTGACACACACTGACACACACACAGTGATACACAATAACACACACACCGTGACACTGTCCCTCACACACGCAGTGATACACACTGACACACACACGCAGTGATACATACTGACGCACACACACAGGGAAACACACTGACCCACACGAACAAAGTGATAAACACTGACACACACACGCATTGACACGCACTGACACACACACAGTGATACACACTGACCCTCACACACACAGTAATACACACTGACACACACAGACACACAGTGATGCACACTGACCCACACACACACAGTGATACACACTGACACACACAAACACAAACTGATACACACCTACACACTGACACACTCACAGGCACGCACACACAAACAGTGATTCACACTGACCCACACAAAAACACAGTGATACACACTGACACACACTCACACAGTGATACAGACTGACACACACACACAGTGATACACACTGACCCACACACACACACAGTGATCCACACTGACACACACACAGTGATGCACACTGACCCCCCACACACAGTGATACACACTGACACACACAGTGATGCACACTGACACACACTGACACACAGTGACACACACACACACACACACACACAGTGATACACACTGACCCACACACACACAGTCATACAAACTGAACAACACACACACACACTGTTGCACACATATACACACAGACACACAGTGATGCACACTGACCCACAGAAACACAGTGACACAAACTGACCCACACACACACATTGACACACACTGACACGCACACTGTAATACATACTGAACTACACACACAGTGATACACGCAGACACACACACACACAGTGATACACACTGACACATTCACACACACTGACACACACTGACACACACACACACAGTGAAACATACTGACACATGCACACACAGTGGATCATACTGACACATACACACACATTGACACACAGTGACACACACACACACACACACGGTGATACACGCTGACACACACACACAGTGAAACACACTGGCACACACACACACAGTTATACACACTGACACACTCACACACAGTGATACACCCCCCCCCCACACACACACACAGTGATACACTCTAACACACACACACACACACACAGTGATACGCACTGACACATACACACAGTGATACACACTGACACACACACACACAGTTATACACACTGACACACTCACACACAGTGATACACCCTCACACACACACACACACACACACACACACACACACACACACACACACACACACACAGCGATGCACACTAACACACACACACAGTGATGCACACTGACCCACAGACACACAGTGATACAAACTGACACACACAGACACACAGTGATGCAGACTGACCCACACACAGAGTGATACACACTGACACACACACACACAGTTATACACACTGACACACTCACACACAGTGACATACCCTCACACACACACACACACACAGCGATACACACTAACACACACACACACACACACACAGTGATACACACTGACTCACACACACAGTGATGCACACTGACCCACAGACACACTGTGATACACACTGACACACACAGACACACAGTGATGCAGACTGACCCACACACACAGTGATACACACTGACACACACACACACACAGTAATACACACTGACCCCCCCCACTCACACACACACACACAGTAATAGACACTGACCCACACACACACACAGTGATGCTCACTGACCCACAGACACACAGTGATACACACTGACACACACACACACAGTGATACAAACGGATACACACAGACACACAGTGATACACACTGACACACAAACACACACACACAGTCATACACACTCACACACACACACAAAGTGATGCACACTGACACACACACACACACTGATGCACACTGACCCCCGCACACAGTGATACACACTGCCCAAACACACATACAGTGATGCACACTAACACACACACACACACAGTGGTGCACACTGACACACACACAGTGATACACACTGACCCACAGACACAGTGATACACACTGACACACACACACACACAGTGATACACACTGACACACACACACACACACACACACACACAAAGTAATACACACTGACCCACACACACACACACACACACACCCACAGTGATACACACTCACACACACACAGTGATACACACTGACCCACACACAAAGTGATACATACTGACACACACAAACACACACTGATACACACCTACACACTGACACACACACACACACACGCACACACAAACAGTGATTCACACTGACCCACACAAAAACACAGTGATACACACAGGCACACACTCACAAGTGATACACACTGACACACACACACAGTGATGCACACTGACCCACACACACACACAGTGATCCACACTGACACACACACAGTGATGCACACTGACCCCCCCCCCCCCACACACAGTGATACACACTGACACACACAGTGATGCACACTGACACACACTGACACACAGTGACACACACACACACAGACACGCACACACAGTGATGCACACTGACCCACAGTGACACACACACACACACAGACACGCACACACAGTGATGCACACTGACCCACAGAAACACAGTGACACACACTGACCCACACACACATTGACTCACGCTGACACGCACACAGTAATACATACTGAACCACAAACACAGTGATACACACAGACACACACACACACAGTGATACACACTGACACATTCACACACAGTGACACACACTGACACACACACAGTGATACACACTGACGCACACACAGTGACACACACTGACAAACACACACAGTGAAACACACTGACACATACACACAGAGTGACACACAGTGACACACACACACACAGTGATACACGCTGACACACACACACAGTGGTACACGCTGACACACACACAGTGACACACACTGACACACACACACAGTGAAACAAACTGGCACACACACACACAGTGAAAAACACTGGCACACACACACAGTGAAACAAACTGACACACACACACAGTTATACATACTGACACACTCACACACAGTGATACACCCTCACACACACACACACACACAGTGATACACACTAACACACACACACAGTGATACGCACTGACACATACACACAGTGATACACACTGACACACACACACACACACACACACAGTGATACACACTGATACACTCACACACAGTGATATACCCTCACACACACACACACACTCACACACACAGTGATACACACTAACACACACACACACAGTGATACACACTTACACACTCACACACAGTGATACACCCTTACACACACACACACACACTGCGATACACACTAACACACACACACACACACACACACACACACAGTGATACACACTGACTCACACACACAGTGATGCACACTGACCCACAGACACACAGTGATACACACTGACACACACAGACACACAGTGATGCACACTGACCCACACACACAGTGATACACACTGACACACACACACACACTGTAATACACACTGACCCCCCCCACTCACACACACACACACACACACAGTAATAGACACTGACCCACACACACACACACAGTGATGCTCACTGACCCACAGACACACAGTGATACACACTGACACACACACACACACAGTGATACACACTGACTCACACACACAGTGATGCACACTGACCCACAGACACACAGTGATACACACTGACACACACAGACACACAGTGATGCACACTGACCCACACACACAGTGATACACACTGACACACACACACACACTGTAATACACACTGACCCCCCCCACTCACACACACACACACACACACAGTAATAGACACTGACCCACACACACACACACAGTGATGCTCACTGACCCACAGACACACAGTGATACACACTGACACACACACACACACAGTGATACAAACTGATACACACTCACACACAGTGATACACCCTCACACACACACACACACACACACAGCGATACACACTAACACACACACACACAAACAGCGATACACACTAACACACACACACACACACACAGTGATACACACTGACTCACACACACAGTGATGCACACTGACCCACAGACACACAGTGATACACACTGACCCCCCTACTCACACACACACACACACACAGTAATAGACACTGACCCACACACACACACACAGTGATGCTCACTGACCCACAGACACACAGTGAAACACACTGACACACACACACATTGAAACACACTGGCACACACACACACAGTTATACACACTGACACACTCACACACAGTGATACACCCCCCCCCACACACACAGTGATACACTCTAACACACACACACACAGTGATACGCACTGACACATACACACAGTGATACACACTGACACACTCACACACAGTGATACACCCTCACACACACACACACACACACACACAGCGATACACACTAACACACACACACACACACAGCGATACACACTAACACACACACACACACACACACAGTGATACACACTGACTCACACACACAGTGATGCACACTGACCCACAGACACACAGTGGTGCACACTGACCCACACACACAGTGATACACACTGACACACTGACACACACAGTAATACACACTGACCCCCCCCACACACACACACACACACACACACAGTAATAGACACTGACCCACACACACACACACAGTGATGCTCACTGACCCACAGACACACAGTGATACACACTGACACACACACACACAGTGATACAAACTGATACACACAGACACACAGTGATACACACTGACACACAAACACACATACACAGTGATACACACTCACACACACACACACAAAGTGATGCACACTGACACACACACACACAGTGATACACACTAACACACACAGACACACAGTGATGCACACTGACCCACACACACAGTGATACACACTGACACACACAGACACACAGTGATGCACACTGACCCACAGACACACAGTGATACACACTGACACACACAGAAACACAGTGACACAAACTGACCCACACACACACATTGACACACACTGACACGCACACTGTAATACATACTGAACCACACACACAGTGATACACATTGGCACGCACACACAGTGAAACACACAGACACACACACACAGTTTTACACACTGACACACTCACACACAGTGATACACCCCCCCACACACACACACACAGTGATACACACTGACACACTCTCACACACTGACACACACTGACACACACACACAGTGATACACACTGACGCACATACAGTGACACACACTGACACACACACACAGTGAAACATACTGACACATACACACACAGTGACACACAGTGACACACACACACACACACAGTGATACACGCTGACACACACACACAGTGATACACACTGACACACACACAGTGAAACACACTGACACACACACACACAGTTATACACACTGACACACTCACACACAGTGATACACCCCCCCCCCACACACACACACAGTGATACACACTGACACACACACACACACACACACACACACACACACAGTGATACACACTGACACACTCACACACAGTGATACTCCCTCACACACACACACACAGCGATACACACTAACACGCACACGCACACACACACACACACACAGCGATACACACTAACACACACACACACACACAGTGATACACACTAACACACACACACACACACAGTGATCCACACTGACTCACACACACAGTGATGCACACTGACCCACAGACACACAGTGATACACACTGACACACACAGACACACAGTAATACACACTGACCCCCCCCCCCACTCACACACACACACAGACACACACAGTAATAGACCCTGACCCACACACACACACAGTGATGTTCACTGACCCACAGACATACAGTGATACACGCTGACACACACACACACAGTGATACAAACTGATACACACAGACACACAGTGATACACACTGACACACAAACACACACACACACAGTGATACACACTCACACACACACACAAAGTGATGCACACTGACACACACACACACACACACTGATGGACCCTGACCCCCGCGCACAGTGATACACACTGCCCAAACACACATACAGTGATGCACACTGACACACACACACACAGTGGTGCACACTGACACACACACAGTGATCCACACTGACCCACAGACACAGTGATACACACTGGCACACACACACACAGTGATAAACACTGACACACACACACACACAAAGTAATACACACTGACCCACACACACACACACCCACAGTGATACACACTCACACACACACACAGTGATGCACACTGAGCCACACACAAAGTGATACACACTGACACACACAAACACACTCTGATACACACCTACACACTGACACACACACACACTCACACACACGCACACACAAACAGTGATTCACACTGACCCACAGAAAACACAGTGATACACACTGGCACACAGTCACACAGTGATACACACTGACACACACACACAGTGATACACACTGACCCACACACACACAGTGATCCACACTGACACACACACACAGTGATGCACACTGACCCCCCCCACACACAGTGATACACACTGACACACACAGTGATGCACACTGACACACACTGACACACAGTGACACACACACACACACACAGACACGCACACACTGTGATGCACACTGACCCACAGAAACACAGTGACACAAACTGACCCACACACACACATTGACACACGCTGACACGCACACAGTAATACATACTAAACCACACACACAGTGATACACACAGACACACACACACACAGTGATACACCCTGACGCACACACAGTGACACACACTGACAAACACACACAGTGAAACACACTGACACACACACACAGTTATACATACTGACACACTCACACACAGTGATACACCCTCACACACACACACAGTGATACACACTAACACACACACACACACAGTGATACGCACTGACACATACACACTGTGATACACACTGACACACACACACACACACACACAGTGATACACACTGACACACTCACACACAGTGATATACCCTCACACACACACACACACACACACACAGTGATACACACTGCCCAAACACACATACAGTGATGCACACTGACACACACACACACACACACACACAGTCATGCACACTGACACACACACACAGTGATACACACTGACCCACAGATACAGTGAGACACACTGACACACACACACACACACACACAGTGATACACACGGACACACACACACACACACACACAGTAATACACACTGACCCACACACACACCCACAGTGATACACACTCACACACACACAAAGTGATGCACACTGACACACACACGCACACACACAGTGACACACACACAGTGACACACAGTGACACACACACACACACACACACACACTGATGCACACTGACCCCCGCACACAGTGATACACACTGCCCAAACACACATACAGTGATGCACACTGACACACACACACAGTGATGCACACTGACACACACACACAGTGATACACACTGACCCACAGACACAGTGATACACACTGACACACACACACACAGTGATACACACTGACACACACACACACGCACAGTGGCACACACTGACACACACACACATTGTGATGCACACTGAACCAGAGAAACACAGTGACACAAACTGACCCACACACACACATTGACACACACTGACACACACAGTGACACACCCTGACACACACACACACAGTGAAACACACTGACACACACACACAGTGATACACACTGACCCCCCCACACACACACACAGTGATACACACTGACACACTCACACACAGTGATACACACTCACACACACACACACACTGTGATATACACTAACACACACAGTGATACACACTGACACATACACACACAGTGATACACACTGACACATACGCACACAGCGATACACACTAACACACACACACACACACACAGTGACACACAGTGACACACACACACAGTGATACACGCTGACATACACACACTGTGACACACAGTGACACACACACACACACAGTGATACACGCTGACACACACACAGTGATACACTGACACACACACAGTGACACACACTGACACACACACAGTGAAACACACTGGCACACACACACAGTGAAACACACTGACACACACACACACAGTTATACACACTGACACACTCACACACAGTGATACACCCCGCCCCACACACACACACACACAGTGATACACTCTAACACACACACACACACACACAGTGATACGCACTGACACATACACACAGTGATACACACTGACACACACACACACACACAGTTATACACACTGACACACTCACACACAGTGATACACCCTCACACACACACACACACACACACATACACAGCGATACACAATAACACACACACACACACACAGCGATACACACTAACACACACACACACACACAGTGATACACACTGACTCACACACACAGTGATGCACACTGACCCACAGACACACAGTGATTCACACTGACACACACAGACACACAGTGATGCACACTGACCCACACACACAGTGATACACACTGACACACACAGACACACAGTGATGCACACTGACCCACACACACAGTGATACACACTGACACACACAGACACACAGTGATGCACACTGACGCACACACACAGTGATACACACTGACACACACAGACACACAGTGATGCACACTGACGCACACACACAGTGATACACACTGACACACACACACACACAGTAATACACACTGACCCCCCCACTCACACACACACACACACACACACACACAGTAATAGACACTGACCCACACACACACACAGTGATGCTCACTGACCCACAGACACACAGTGATACACACTGACACATACACACACACAGTGATACAAACTGATACACACAGACACACAGTGATACACACTGACACACAAACACACACACACACAGTGATACACACTCACACACACACACACAAAGTGATGCACACTGACACACACACACACACACACTGATGCACACTGACCCCCGCACACAGTGATACACACTGCCCAAACACACATACAGTGAATCACACTGACACACACACACACATAGTGGTGCACACTGACACACACACACAGTGATCCACACTGACCCACACACACAGTGATACACACTGACACACACACACACACACACACACAAAGTAATACACACTGACCCACACACACACACACCCACAGTGATACACACTCACACACACACACAGTGAAGCACACTGACCCACACACAAAGTGATACACACTGACACACACAAACACACACTGATACACACCTACACACACACACACACACACACACACACGCACACGCAAACAGTGATTCACACTGACCCACACAAAAACACAGTGATACACACTGGCACACACTCACACAGTGATACACACTGACACACACACACAGTGATACACACTGACCCACACACACACACAGTGATCCACACTGACACACACCCAGTGATGCACACTGACCCCCCCCCACACACAGTGATACACACTGACACACAGTGACACACACACACACACAGACACGCACACACAGTGATGCACACTGACCCACAGAAACACAGTGACACAAACTGACCCACACACACACATTGACAGACGCTGACACGCACTCAATAATACATACTGAACCACAGTGATACACACTGACACACACAGAAACACAGTGATACACACTGACACATTCACACACACTGACACACACTGACACAGACACACAGTGATACACACTGACGCACATACAGTGACACACACTGACACACACACACAGTGAAACATACTGACACATACACACACTGTGACACACAGTGACACACACACACACACAGTGATACACGCTGACACACACACAGTGATACACACTGACACACACAGTGAAACACACTGGCACACACACACAGTGAAACACACTGACACACACACACACAGTTATACACACTGACACACTCACACACAGTGATACACCCGCCCCCCCCCCACACACACACACACAGTGATACACTCTAACACACACACACACAGTGATACGCACTGACACATACACACAGTGATACACACTGACACACACACACACACACAGTTATACACACTGACACACTCACACACAGTGATACACCCTCACACACACACACACACACACACACACACAGCGATACACACTAACACACACACACACACACACACACACAAACACACAGCGATACACACTAACACACACACACACACACAGTGATACACACTGACTCACACACACAGTGATGCACACTGACCCACAGACACACAGTGATACACACTGACACACACAGACACACAGTGATGCACACTGACCCACAAACACAGTGATAAACACTGACACACACACACACACACATTAATACACACTGACCCCCCCACTCACACACACACACACACACACACAGTAATAGACACTGACCCACACACACACAGTGATGCTCACTGACCCACAGACACACAGTGATACACACTGACACCCACACACAGTGATACAAACTGATACACACAGACACACAGTGATACACACTGACACACAAACACACACACACAGTGATACACACTCACACACACACACAAAGTGATGCACACTGACACACACACACACACACTGATGCACCTGACCCCCGCGCACAGTGATTCACACTGCCCAAACACACATACAATGATGCACACTGACACACACACACACACAGTGGTGCACACTGACACACACACATAGTGATACACACTGACCCACAGACACAGTGATACACACTGACACACACACACACACACACACACACACACACAAAGTAATACACACTGACCCACACACACACACACACCCACAGTGATACACACTCACACACACACACAGTGAAGCACACTGACCCACACACAAAGTGATACACACTGACACACACAAACACACACTGATACACACCTACACACTGACACACACACACACACACACACGCACACGCAAACAGTGATTCACACTGACCCACACAAAAACACAATGATACACACTGGCACACACTCACACAGTGATACACACTGACACACACACACAGTGATACACACTGACCCACACACACACACAGTGATCCACACTGACACACACACAGTGATGCACACTGACCCCCCCCCACACACAGTAATACACACTGACACACACAGTGATGCACACTGACACACACTGACACACAGTGACACACACACAGACACGCACACACAGTGATGCACACTGACCCACAGAAACACAGTGACACAAACTGACCCACACACACACATTGACAGACGCTGACACGCACACAGTAATACATACTGAACCACAGTGATACACACTGACACACACAGAAACACAGTGACACAAACTGACCCACACACACACATTGACACACACTGACACGCACACTGTAATACATACTGAACCACACACACAGTGATACACGCAGACACACGCACACACAGTGATACACACTGACACATTCACACACACTGACACACACTGACACACACACACAGTGATGCACACTGACGCACATACAGTGACACACACTGACACACACACACAGTGAAACATACTGACACATACACACACTGTGACACACAGTGACACACACACACACACACAGTGATACACGCTGACACACACACAGTGATACACACTGACGCACACACAGTGACACACACTGACACACACACAGTGAAACACACTGGCACACACACACAGTGAAACACACTGACACACACACACAGTTTTACACACTGACACACTCACACACAGTGATACACCCCGCCCCACACACACACACACAGTGATACACTCTAACACACACACACACACACACACACAGTGATACGCACTGACACATACGGGAAGGTTGGCTAAGGCTACTGGAGAGACTTTAAACTAGAAAGGTTGGGGGGAGGGAATCGAAATGAGGGGACTGAGAGCGAGGAGGTTAGCTCGCAAATAGATAAGGAATGTAAACAGGGTAAGAGGGAGGTTAGACGAGTGATGGAGAAGGGAAGTGCTCAGGCTGAAGGTCTGAGATGTGTCTATTTTAATGCCAGGAGTGTAGTGAATAAAGTGGATGAGCTTAGAGCGTGGATTGCTGCTTCGAATTGTGATGTGGTGGCCATTACGGAGACTTGGATGTCTCAGGGACAGGACTGGGTGCTTCAGGTGCCGGGTTTTAGATGTTTCAGGAAGGACAGGGAGGGAGGCAAGAGAGGGGGTGGAGTGGCATTGTTGATCAGGGATAGTGTCACGGCTGTAGAGAAGGTGGACGCCGTGGAGGGATTGACTACGGAGTCTCTGTGGGTGGAGGTTAGGAACAGGAAGGGGTCGGTAACGTTGCTGGGTGATTTCTATAGGCCGCCCAATAGTAACAGAGATGTTGAGGAGCAGATGGGGAAACAGATCCTGGAGAGATGTAGGAACAACAGAGTTGTCGTGATGGGAGATTTTAATTTCCCAAACATAGATTGGAATATCCCTAGGGCTAGGGGTTTGGATGGAGAGGAGTTTGTTAGGTGTGTCCAGGAGAGTTTCCTGACACAGTATGTGGATAAGCCTACTAGAGGAGAGGCTGTACTTGATCTGGTGCTGGCTAATGAACCTGGACAGGTGGAGGATCTCTCGGTGGGTGAGCATCTTGGGGATAGCGATCATAATTCTATCTCCTTCATGATAGCATTGGAAAGAGATAGGATCAGGCAGGCTAGGAAAGTGTTTCTCTGGAGTAAAGGGAAATACAGTGTCATCAGGGAGGAAATTAGACGGGTAAATTGGAAGGAGGCATTCTTGGGGAAAAGTACCGAAGGAAAGTGGAGGATTTTCAAGGAATGTTTGTCTGGAGCTCTGCATGACAAAGTTCCGATGAGACAGGGGGGTGTTGGTAGGGTACGGGAACCGTGGTGCACGAAGGTTGTGATGAACCTGGTGAATAAGAAAAGAGAGGCGTACAGAAGGTTCAGAGAGCTAGGAGGTGTTAAGGATTTAGAGGAGTATACGGGATGTAGGAAGGAGCTTAAGAAGGAAATTAGGAGAGCGAGAAAGGGTCATGAGAAGGCCTTGGCGGGTAAGATTAAGGAGAACCCCAAGGCTTTCTACAAATATGTCAAGAGTAAAAGGATGAGATGTGAAGGCATAGGACCCTTAAAAGGTGAAGGGGGAAAAGTTTGTGCGGAACCGTTAGAAATGGCGGAGCTGCTTAATGAATACTTTACCTTGGTATTCACGGTGGAAAGGGATCTGGGTGGTTGTACTGCTGGTTTGCGGTGGACAGAAAGGATCGAGCATTTGGACATAAAGAAAGAGGATGTGTTGGAACTATTGAATGGCATCAAGGTTGGTAAGTCGCCGGGACCGGATGGGATGTACCCCAGGTTACTGTGGGAGGCGAGGGAGGAGTTTGCGGAGCCTTTGGCGATGATCTTTGCATCGTCGATGGAGACGGGAGAGGTTCCGGAGGATTGGAGGATTGCAGATGTGGTCCCTGTATTCAAGAAAGGGAACAGGGACAGCCCGGGAAATTACCGACCGGTGAGTCTAACCTCAGTGGTTGGTAAGTTGATGGAGAGGATCCTGAGAGACAGGATTTATGATCATCTAGAGAAGTTTAGTATGGTCAAAAGTAGTCAGCACGGCTTTGTCAAGGGCAGGTCGTGCCTTACGAGCCTGGTTGAGTTCTTTGAAAATGTGACCAAACACATTGACGAAGGAAGAGCGGTGGATGTGGTCTATATGGACTTCAGCAAGGCGTTCGATAAGGTCCCCCATGCAAGACTTCTTGAGAAAGTGAGAGGGCATGGGATCCAAGGGGCTGTTGCCTTGTGGATCCAGAACTGGCTTGCCTGCAGAAGGCAGAGAGTGGCTGTGGAGGGGTCTTTCTCTGCATGGCGGTCAGTGACCAGTGGAGTGCCCCAGGGATCTGTTCTGGGACCCTTGCTGTTTGTCATTTTCATAAATGACCTGGATGAGGAAGTGGAGGGATGGGTTGGTAAGTTTGCTGACGACACCAAGGTAGGTGGTGTTGTGGATAGTTTGGAGGGATGTCAGAAGTTGCAGCGAGACATAGATAGAATGCAAGACTGGGCGGAGAAGTGGCAGATGGACTTCAACCCGGATAAGTGTGTGGTGATCCATTTTGGCAGATCCAATGGGATGAAGCAGCAATATAATATGAAGGGTACCATTCTTAGCAGTGTAGAGGATCAGAAGGACCTTGGGGTCCGGGTCCATAGGACTCTTAAATCGGCCTCGCAGGTGGAGGATGCGGTCAAGAAGGCGTACGGCGTACTGGCCTTCATTAATCGAGGGATTGAGTTTAGGAGTCGGGAGATAATGCTGCAGCTTTATAGGACCCTGGTTAGACCCCACTTGGAGTACTGCGCGCAGTTCTGGTCACCTCATTACAGGAAAGATGTTGAAGCCATTGAAAGGGTGCAGAGGAGATTTACAAGGATGTTGCCTGGATTGGGGGGTATGCCTTATGAGGATAGGTTGAGGGAGCTTGGTCTCTTCTCCCTGGAGAGACGAAGGATGAGAGGTGACCTGATAGAGGTTTACAAGATGTTGAGAGGTCTGGATAGGGTAGACTCTCAGAAGCTATTTCCAAGGGCTGAAATGGTTGTTACGAGAGGACACAGGTTTAAGGTGCTGGGGGGTAGGTACAGAGGAGATGTCAGGGGTAAGTTTTTCACTCAGAGGGTGGTGGGTGAGTGGAATCGGCTGACGTCGGTGGTGGTGGAGGCAAACTCGTTGGGGTCTTTTAAGAGACTTCTGGATGAGTACATGGGATTTAATGGGATTGAGGGCTATAGATAGGCCTAGAGGTGGGGATGTGATCGGCGCAACCTGTGGGCCGAAGGGCCTGTTTGTGCTGTGGCTTTCTATGTTCTATGTTCTATACATACAGTGATACACACTGACACACACACACACACAGTTATACACACTGACACACTCACACACAGTGATACACCCTCACACACACACACACACACACACACACAGCGATACACACTAACACACACACACACAAACAGCGATACACACTAACACACACACACACACACACAGTGATACACACTGACTCACACACACAGTGATGCACACTGACCCACAGACACACAGTGATACACACTGACCCCCCTACTCACACACACACACACACACAGTAATAGACACTGACCCACACACACACACACAGTGATGCTCACTGACCCACAGACACACAGTGAAACACACTGACACACACACACATTGAAACACACTGGCACACACACACACAGTTATACACACTGACACACTCACACACAGTGATACACCCCCCCCCCACACACACAGTGATACACTCTAACACACACACACACAGTGATACGCACTGACACATACACACAGTGATACACACTGACACACTCACACACAGTGATACACCCTCACACACACACACACACACACACACAGCGATACACACTAACACACACACACACACACAGCGATACACACTAACACACACACACACACACACACAGTGATACACACTGACTCACACACACAGTGATGCACACTGACCCACAGACACACAGTGGTGCACACTGACCCACACACACAGTGATACACACTGACACACTGACACACACAGTAATACACACTGACCCCCCCCCCCACACACACACACACACACACACAGTAATAGACACTGACCCACACACACACACACAGTGATGCTCACTGACCCACAGACACACAGTGATACACACTGACACACACACACACAGTGATACAAACTGATACACACAGACACACAGTGATACACACTGACACACAAACACACATACACAGTGATACACACTCACACACACACACACAAAGTGATGCACACTGACACACACACACACAGTGATACACACTAACACACACAGACACACAGTGATGCACACTGACCCACACACACAGTGATACACACTGACACACACAGACACACAGTGATGCACACTGACCCACAGACACACAGTGATACACACTGACACACACAGAAACACAGTGACACAAACTGACCCACACACACACATTGACACACACTGACACGCACACTGTAATACATACTGAACCACACACACAGTGATACACATTGGCACGCACACACAGTGAAACACACAGACACACACACACAGTTTTACACACTGACACACTCACACACAGTGATACACCCCCCCACACACACACACACAGTGATACACACTGACACATACACACACAGTGATACACACTGACACATACGCACACAGCGATACACACTAACACACACACACACACACACAGTGACACACAGTGACACACACACACAGTGATACACGCTGACATACACACACTGTGACACACAGTGACACACACACACACACAGTGATACACGCTGACACACACACAGTGATACACTGACACACACACAGTGACACACACTGACACACACACAGTGAAACACACTGGCACACACACACAGTGAAACACACTGACACACACACACACAGTTATACACACTGACACACTCACACACAGTGATACACCCCGCCCCACACACACACACACACAGTGATACACTCTAACACACACACACACACACACAGTGATACGCACTGACACATACACACAGTGATACACACTGACACACACACACACACACAGTTATACACACTGACACACTCACACACAGTGATACACCCTCACACACACACACACACACACACATACACAGCGATACACAATAACACACACACACACACACAGCGATACACACTAACACACACACACACACACAGTGATACACACTGACTCACACACACAGTGATGCACACTGACCCACAGACACACAGTGATTCACACTGACACACACAGACACACAGTGATGCACACTGACCCACACACACAGTGATACACACTGACACACACAGACACACAGTGATGCACACTGACCCACACACACAGTGATACACACTGACACACACAGACACACAGTGATGCACACTGACGCACACACACAGTGATACACACTGACACACACAGACACACAGTGATGCACACTGACGCACACACACAGTGATACACACTGACACACACACACACACAGTAATACACACTGACCCCCCCACTCACACACACACACACACACACACACACAGTAATAGACACTGACCCACACACACACACAGTGATGCTCACTGACCCACAGACACACAGTGATACACACTGACACATACACACACACAGTGATACAAACTGATACACACAGACACACAGTGATACACACTGACACACAAACACACACACACACAGTGATACACACTCACACACACACACACAAAGTGATGCACACTGACACACACACACACACACACTGATGCACACTGACCCCCGCACACAGTGATACACACTGCCCAAACACACATACAGTGAATCACACTGACACACACACACACATAGTGGTGCACACTGACACACACACACAGTGATCCACACTGACCCACACACACAGTGATACACACTGACACACACACACACACACACACACAAAGTAATACACACTGACCCACACACACACACACCCACAGTGATACACACTCACACACACACACAGTGAAGCACACTGACCCACACACAAAGTGATACACACTGACACACACAAACACACACTGATACACACCTACACACACACACACACACACACACACACACACGCACACGCAAACAGTGATTCACACTGACCCACACAAAAACACAGTGATACACACTGGCACACACTCACACAGTGATACACACTGACACACACACACAGTGATACACACTGACCCACACACACACACAGTGATCCACACTGACACACACCCAGTGATGCACACTGACCCCCCCCCACACACAGTGATACACACTGACACACAGTGACACACACACACACACAGACACGCACACACAGTGATGCACACTGACCCACAGAAACACAGTGACACAAACTGACCCACACACACACATTGACAGACGCTGACACGCACTCAATAATACATACTGAACCACAGTGATACACACTGACACACACAGAAACACAGTGATACACACTGACACATTCACACACACTGACACACACTGACACAGACACACAGTGATACACACTGACGCACATACAGTGACACACACTGACACACACACACAGTGAAACATACTGACACATACACACACTGTGACACACAGTGACACACACACACACACAGTGATACACGCTGACACACACACAGTGATACACACTGACACACACAGTGAAACACACTGGCACACACACACAGTGAAACACACTGACACACACACACACAGTTATACACACTGACACACTCACACACAGTGATACACCCGCCCCCCCCCCACACACACACACACAGTGATACACTCTAACACACACACACACAGTGATACGCACTGACACATACACACAGTGATACACACTGACACACACACACACACACAGTTATACACACTGACACACTCACACACAGTGATACACCCTCACACACACACACACACACACACACACACAGCGATACACACTAACACACACACACACACACACACACACAAACACACAGCGATACACACTAACACACACACACACACACAGTGATACACACTGACTCACACACACAGTGATGCACACTGACCCACAGACACACAGTGATACACACTGACACACACAGACACACAGTGATGCACACTGACCCACAAACACAGTGATAAACACTGACACACACACACACACACATTAATACACACTGACCCCCCCACTCACACACACACACACACACACACAGTAATAGACACTGACCCACACACACACAGTGATGCTCACTGACCCACAGACACACAGTGATACACACTGACACCCACACACAGTGATACAAACTGATACACACAGACACACAGTGATACACACTGACACACAAACACACACACACAGTGATACACACTCACACACACACACAAAGTGATGCACACTGACACACACACACACACACTGATGCACCTGACCCCCGCGCACAGTGATTCACACTGCCCAAACACACATACAATGATGCACACTGACACACACACACACACAGTGGTGCACACTGACACACACACATAGTGATACACACTGACCCACAGACACAGTGATACACACTGACACACACACACACACACACACACACACAAAGTAATACACACTGACCCACACACACACACACACCCACAGTGATACACACTCACACACACACACAGTGAAGCACACTGACCCACACACAAAGTGATACACACTGACACACACAAACACACACTGATACACACCTACACACTGACACACACACACACACACACACGCACACGCAAACAGTGATTCACACTGACCCACACAAAAACACAATGATACACACTGGCACACACTCACACAGTGATACACACTGACACACACACACAGTGATACACACTGACCCACACACACACACAGTGATCCACACTGACACACACACAGTGATGCACACTGACCCCCCCCCACACACAGTAATACACACTGACACACACAGTGATGCACACTGACACACACTGACACACAGTGACACACACACAGACACGCACACACAGTGATGCACACTGACCCACAGAAACACAGTGACACAAACTGACCCACACACACACATTGACAGACGCTGACACGCACACAGTAATACATACTGAACCACAGTGATACACACTGACACACACAGAAACACAGTGACACAAACTGACCCACACACACACATTGACACACACTGACACGCACACTGTAATACATACTGAACCACACACACAGTGATACACGCAGACACACGCACACACAGTGATACACACTGACACATTCACACACACTGACACACACTGACACACACACACAGTGATGCACACTGACGCACATACAGTGACACACACTGACACACACACACAGTGAAACATACTGACACATACACACACTGTGACACACAGTGACACACACACACACACACAGTGATACACGCTGACACACACACAGTGATACACACTGACGCACACACAGTGACACACACTGACACACACACAGTGAAACACACTGGCACACACACACAGTGAAACACACTGACACACACACACAGTTTTACACACTGACACACTCACACACAGTGATACACCCCGCCCCACACACACACACACAGTGATACACTCTAACACACACACACACACACACACACAGTGATACGCACTGACACATACGGGAAGGTTGGCTAAGGCTACTGGAGAGACTTTAAACTAGAAAGGTTGGGGGGAGGGAATCGAAATGAGGGGACTGAGAGCGAGGAGGTTAGCTCGCAAATAGATAAGGAATGTAAACAGGGTAAGAGGGAGGTTAGACGAGTGATGGAGAAGGGAAGTGCTCAGGCTGAAGGTCTGAGATGTGTCTATTTTAATGCCAGGAGTGTAGTGAATAAAGTGGATGAGCTTAGAGCGTGGATTGCTGCTTCGAATTGTGATGTGGTGGCCATTACGGAGACTTGGATGTCTCAGGGACAGGACTGGGTGCTTCAGGTGCCGGGTTTTAGATGTTTCAGGAAGGACAGGGAGGGAGGCAAGAGAGGGGGTGGAGTGGCATTGTTGATCAGGGATAGTGTCACGGCTGTAGAGAAGGTGGACGCCGTGGAGGGATTGACTACGGAGTCTCTGTGGGTGGAGGTTAGGAACAGGAAGGGGTCGGTAACGTTGCTGGGTGATTTCTATAGGCCGCCCAATAGTAACAGAGATGTTGAGGAGCAGATGGGGAAACAGATCCTGGAGAGATGTAGGAACAACAGAGTTGTCGTGATGGGAGATTTTAATTTCCCAAACATAGATTGGAATATCCCTAGGGCTAGGGGTTTGGATGGAGAGGAGTTTGTTAGGTGTGTCCAGGAGAGTTTCCTGACACAGTATGTGGATAAGCCTACTAGAGGAGAGGCTGTACTTGATCTGGTGCTGGCTAATGAACCTGGACAGGTGGAGGATCTCTCGGTGGGTGAGCATCTTGGGGATAGCGATCATAATTCTATCTCCTTCATGATAGCATTGGAAAGAGATAGGATCAGGCAGGCTAGGAAAGTGTTTCTCTGGAGTAAAGGGAAATACAGTGTCATCAGGGAGGAAATTAGACGGGTAAATTGGAAGGAGGCATTCTTGGGGAAAAGTACCGAAGGAAAGTGGAGGATTTTCAAGGAATGTTTGTCTGGAGCTCTGCATGACAAAGTTCCGATGAGACAGGGGGGTGTTGGTAGGGTACGGGAACCGTGGTGCACGAAGGTTGTGATGAACCTGGTGAATAAGAAAAGAGAGGCGTACAGAAGGTTCAGAGAGCTAGGAGGTGTTAAGGATTTAGAGGAGTATACGGGATGTAGGAAGGAGCTTAAGAAGGAAATTAGGAGAGCGAGAAAGGGTCATGAGAAGGCCTTGGCGGGTAAGATTAAGGAGAACCCCAAGGCTTTCTACAAATATGTCAAGAGTAAAAGGATGAGATGTGAAGGCATAGGACCCTTAAAAGGTGAAGGGGGAAAAGTTTGTGCGGAACCGTTAGAAATGGCGGAGCTGCTTAATGAATACTTTACCTTGGTATTCACGGTGGAAAGGGATCTGGGTGGTTGTACTGCTGGTTTGCGGTGGACAGAAAGGATCGAGCATTTGGACATAAAGAAAGAGGATGTGTTGGAACTATTGAATGGCATCAAGGTTGGTAAGTCGCCGGGACCGGATGGGATGTACCCCAGGTTACTGTGGGAGGCGAGGGAGGAGTTTGCGGAGCCTTTGGCGATGATCTTTGCATCGTCGATGGAGACGGGAGAGGTTCCGGAGGATTGGAGGATTGCAGATGTGGTCCCTGTATTCAAGAAAGGGAACAGGGACAGCCCGGGAAATTACCGACCGGTGAGTCTAACCTCAGTGGTTGGTAAGTTGATGGAGAGGATCCTGAGAGACAGGATTTATGATCATCTAGAGAAGTTTAGTATGGTCAAAAGTAGTCAGCACGGCTTTGTCAAGGGCAGGTCGTGCCTTACGAGCCTGGTTGAGTTCTTTGAAAATGTGACCAAACACATTGACGAAGGAAGAGCGGTGGATGTGGTCTATATGGACTTCAGCAAGGCGTTCGATAAGGTCCCCCATGCAAGACTTCTTGAGAAAGTGAGAGGGCATGGGATCCAAGGGGCTGTTGCCTTGTGGATCCAGAACTGGCTTGCCTGCAGAAGGCAGAGAGTGGCTGTGGAGGGGTCTTTCTCTGCATGGCGGTCAGTGACCAGTGGAGTGCCCCAGGGATCTGTTCTGGGACCCTTGCTGTTTGTCATTTTCATAAATGACCTGGATGAGGAAGTGGAGGGATGGGTTGGTAAGTTTGCTGACGACACCAAGGTAGGTGGTGTTGTGGATAGTTTGGAGGGATGTCAGAAGTTGCAGCGAGACATAGATAGAATGCAAGACTGGGCGGAGAAGTGGCAGATGGACTTCAACCCGGATAAGTGTGTGGTGATCCATTTTGGCAGATCCAATGGGATGAAGCAGCAATATAATATGAAGGGTACCATTCTTAGCAGTGTAGAGGATCAGAAGGACCTTGGGGTCCGGGTCCATAGGACTCTTAAATCGGCCTCGCAGGTGGAGGATGCGGTCAAGAAGGCGTACGGCGTACTGGCCTTCATTAATCGAGGGATTGAGTTTAGGAGTCGGGAGATAATGCTGCAGCTTTATAGGACCCTGGTTAGACCCCACTTGGAGTACTGCGCGCAGTTCTGGTCACCTCATTACAGGAAAGATGTTGAAGCCATTGAAAGGGTGCAGAGGAGATTTACAAGGATGTTGCCTGGATTGGGGGGTATGCCTTATGAGGATAGGTTGAGGGAGCTTGGTCTCTTCTCCCTGGAGAGACGAAGGATGAGAGGTGACCTGATAGAGGTTTACAAGATGTTGAGAGGTCTGGATAGGGTAGACTCTCAGAGGCTATTTCCAAGGGCTGAAATGGTTGTTACGAGAGGACACAGGTTTAAGGTGCTGGGGGGTAGGTACAGAGGAGATGTCAGGGGTAAGTTTTTCACTCAGAGGGTGGTGGGTGAGTGGAATCGGCTGACGTCGGTGGTGGTGGAGGCAAACTCGTTGGGGTCTTTTAAGAGACTTCTGGATGAGTACATGGGATTTAATGGGATTGAGGGCTATAGATAGGCCGAGAGGTGGGGATGTGATCGGCGCAACCTGTGGGCCGAAGGGCCTGTTTGTGCTGTGGCTTTCTATGTTCTATGTTCTATACATACAGTGATACACACTGACACACACACACACACAGTTATACACACTGACACACTCACACACAGTGATACACCCTCACACACACACACACACACACACACAGCGATACACACTAACACACACACACACAAACAGCGATACACACTAACACACACACACACACACACACAGTGATACACACTGACTCACACACACAGTGATGCACACTGACCCACAGACACACAGTGATACACACTGACACACACAGACAGACAGTGATGCACACTGACCCACACACACAGTGATACACACTGACACACACACAGTAATACACACTGACCCCCCCACTCTCACACACACACACACACACACACACACACACAGTAATAGACACTGACCCACACACACACACAGTGATGCTCACTGACCCACAGACACACAGTGATACACACTGACGTACAAACACACACAGTGATACACACTCACACACACACACAAAGTGATGCACACTGACACACACACACACACACTGATGCACACTGACCCCCGCACACAGTGATACACACTGCCCAAACACACATACAGTGATGCACACTGACACACACACACACACACAGTGGTGCACACTGACACACACACACAGTGATACACACTGACCCACAGACACAGTGATACACACTGAAACACACACACACAGTGATACACACTGACACACACACACACACACACAAAGTAATACACACTGACCCACACACACACACCCACAGTGATACACACTCACACACACACACAGTGAAGCACACTGACCCACACACAAAGTGATACACACTGACACACACAGACACACATTGATGCACACTGACCCACAGACACACAGTGATACACACTGACACACACAGAAACACAGTGACACAAACTGACGCACACACACACATTGACACACACTGACACGCACACTGTAATACATACTGAACCACACACACAGTGATACACGCAGACACACACACACACACACAGTGATACACACAGACACATTCACACACACTGACACACACTGACACACACACAGTGATACACACTGACGCACATACAGTGACACACACTGACGCACACACACAGTGAAACATACTGACACATAAACACACAGTGACACACAGTGACACACACACACACAGTGATACACGCTGACACACACACACAGTGATACACACTGACACACACACAGTGACACACACTGACACACACACACAGTGAAACACATTGGCACACACACACAGTGAAACACACTGACACACACACACAGTTATACACACTGACACACTCACACACAGTGATACACCCCCCCACACACACACACACAGTGATACACTCTAACACACACACACACAGTGATACGCACTGACACATGCACACAGTGATACACACTGACACACACACACACACACACACAGTGATACACACTGACACACTCACACACAGTGATACTCCCTCACACACACACACACACACAGCGATACACACTAACACACACACGCACACACACACACACACACACACACAGCGATACACACTAACACACACACACACACACACACAGTGATACACACTGACTCACACACACAGTGATGCGCACTGACGCACAGACACACAGTGATACACACTGACACACACAGACACACAGTGTTGCACACTGACCCACACACACAGTGATACAGACTGACACACACACACACAGTAATACATACTGACCCCCCACTCACACACACACACAGTAATAGACACTGACCCACACACACACACAGTGATGCTCACTGACCCACAGACACACAGTGATACACACTGACACACACACACACAGTGATACAAACTGATACACACAGACACACAGTGATACACACTGACACACACACACAAAGTGATGCACACTGACACACACACACACACACTGATGCACCCTGACCCACGCGCACAGTGATACACACTCCCCAGGCACGGTAGCACAGTGGTTAGCACTGCTGCTTCACAGCTCCAAGGTCCCGGGTTCGATTCCCGGCTCGGGTCACTGTCTGTGTGGAGTGTGCACATTCTCCTCGTGTCTGCATGGGTTTCCTCCGGGTGCTCCGGTTTCCTCCCACAGGCCAAAGATGTGCGGGTTAGGTTGATTGGCCAGGTTAAAAATTGCCCCTTAGAGTCCTGGGATGCGTAGGTTAGAGGGATTAGCGGGTAAATATGTGGGGGTAGGGCCTGGGTGGGATTGTGGTCGGTGCAGACTCGATGGGCCGAATGGCCTCCTTCTGCACTGTAGGGTTTCTATGATTCTATGATTCTATGACATACAGTGATGCACACTGACACACACACACACACACAGTGATACACACTGACACACACACACACACACACACAAAGTAATACACACTGACCCACACACACACACACCCACAGTGATACACACTCACACACACACACAGTGATGCACACTGACCCACACACAAAGTGATACACACTGACACACACAAACACACACTGATACACACCTACACACTGACACACACACACACACGCACACACAAACAGTGATTCACACTGACCCACACAAAATCACAGTGATACACACTGGCACACACTCACACAGTGATACACAATGACACACACACACGGTGATACACACTGACCCACACACACACACAGTGATCCACACTGACACAAACACAGTGATGCACACTGACCCCCCCACACACAGTGATACACTTTGACACACACAGTGATGCACACTGACACACTGACACACAGTGACACACACACACACACAGACACGCACACACAGTGATGCACACTGACCCACAGAAACACACTGACACAAACTGACCCACACACACACACACATTGACACACGCTGACACGCACACAGTAATACATACTGAACCACACACACAGTGATACACACAGACACACACACACAGTGATACACACTGACACATTCACACACAGTGACACACACTGACACACACACAGTGATACACACTGACGCACACACAGTGACACACACTGACAAACACACACAGTGAAACACACTGACACACCCACACTGTTATACATACTGACACACTCACACACAGTGATACACCCTCACACACACACAGTGATACACACTAACACAATCACACACAGTGATACGCACTGACACATACACACAGTGATACACACTGACACACACACACACACACACACAGTGATACACACTGACACACTCACACACAGTGATATACCCTCACACACACACACACGCACACAGTGATACACAGTAACACACACACACACACACAGTGATACACACTGACTCATACACACAGTGATGCACACTAACCACAGACACACAGTGATACACACTGACACACACAGACACACAGTGATGCACACTGACCCACACACACAGTGATACACACTGACACACACACACACACACACACAGTGATACGCACTGACACATACACACAGTGATACACACTGACACACACACACACACACAGTGATACACACTGACACACTCACACACAGTGATACACCCTCACACACACACACACACACACACACAGTGATACACACTAACACACACACACACACACAGTGATGCACACTGACCCACAGACACACAGTGATACACACTGACACACACAGACATACAGTGATGCACACTGACGCACACACACAGTGATACACACTGACACACACACACACACACAGTAATACACTCTGAACCCCCCCCCCACACACACACAGTAATAGACACTGACCCCCCCCCACACACACACACTGTAATAGACACTGACCCACACACACACAGTGATGCTCACTGACCCACAGACACACAGTGATACACACTGACACACACACACACACACACACAGTGATACAAACTGATACACACAGACACACAGTGATACACACTGACACACAAACACACACGCACACAGTGA
>NW_027590312.1:300000-437500 GCF_964213995.1 Mustelus asterias | reverse complement strand
TTGACACACGCTGACACGCACACAGTAATACATACTGAACCACACACACAGTGATACACACAGACACACACACACACACAGTGATACACACTGACACATTCACACACAGTGACACACACTGACACACACACAGTGATACACACTGACGCACACACAGTGACACACACTGACAAACACACACAGTGAAACACACTGACACACCCACACAGTAATACATACTGACACACTCACACACAGTGATACACCCTCACACACACACAGTGATACACACTAACACAATCACACACAGTGATACGCACTGACACATACACACAGTGATAGACACTGACACACACACACACACACAGTGATACACACTGACACACTCACACACAGTGATATACCCTCACACACACACAGCGCACACAGTGATACACAGTAACACACACACACACACACAGTGATACACACTGACTCATACACACAGTGATGCACACTAACCACAGACACACAGTGATACACACTGACACACACAGACACACAGTGATGCACACTGACCCACACACACAGTGATACACACTGACACACACACACACACAGTGATACGCACTGACACATACACACAGTGATACACACTGACACACACACACACACACACAGTGATACACACTGACACACTCACACACAGTGATACACCCTCACACACACACACACACACACACACACACACAGTGATACACCATAACACACACACACACACACAGTGATGCACACTGACCCACAGACACACAGTGATACACACTGACACACACAGACATACAGTGATGCACACTGAACCACACACACAGTGATACACACTGACACACACACACACACAGTAATACACACTGAACCCCCCCCCACACACACACACAGTAATAGACACTGACCCCCCCCCCCACACACACACAGTAATAGACACTGACCTACACACACACAGTGATGCTCACTGACCCACAGACACACAGTGATACACACTGACACACACACACACACACACAGTGATACAAACTGATACACACAGACACACAGTGATACACACTGACACACAAACACACACGCACACTGTGATACACACTCACACACACTCACAAAGTGATGCACACTGACACACACACACACGCACACATTGACGCACACACAGTGACACACACTGACACACACACATACAGTGATGCACACTGACACACACACACACACACAGTGATGCACACTGACACACACACACAGTGATACACACTGACCCACAGATACAGTGAGACACACTGACACACACACAGTGATACACACTGACACACACACACACACACAGTAATACACACTGACCCACACACACACACTCCCACAGTGATACACACTCACACAAAGTGATGCACACTGACACACACACGCACACACACAGTGACACACACACAGTGACACACACTGACACACACACACACACTGATGCACACTGACCCCCGCACACAGTGATACACACTGCCCAAACACACATACAGTGATGCACACTGACACACACACACACAGTGATGCACACTGACACACACTCACAGTGATACACACTGACCCACAGACACAGTGATACACACTGACACACACACACACAGTGATACACACTGACACACACACACACGCACAGTGGCACTCACTGACACACACACACATTGTGATGCACACGGAACCACAGACACACAGTGACACAAACTGACCCACAGACACACATTGACACACACTGACACACACACAGTGACACACCCTGACACACACACACACAGTGAAACACACTGACACACAAACACAGTGATACACACTGACCCCCCCCCACACACACACACAGTGATACACACTGACACACTCACACACAGTGATCCACACTCACACACACACACACACTGTGATATACACTAACACACACAGTGATACACACTGTCACATACACACACAGTGATACACACTGACACACACACACACAGCGATACACACTGACAAACACACAGTGACACACACTGACCCCCACACACAGTAATACATACTGACACACACACACACACAGTGACACACACTGACACACACACAGTGATACACAATGACACACACACAGTGACACTGTCCCTCACACACGCAGTGATACACACTGACACACACAGTGATACGCATTGACACACACACACAGTGTTACATACTGACACACACACACAGGGAAACACACTGACACACACACACAGTGATGCACACTGACCCACACACACAAAGTGATACACACTGACACACACTCACAAAGTGATACACACTGACACGCACACAGTCAAACACACTGTCACACACACGCATTGACACACACTGACGCACACGCAGTAATACACAGTGACCCTCACACACACAGTGATGCACACTGACACACCCAGACACACAGTGATGCACACTGACCCACACACACACACACACACACACTGATGCACACTGACCCCCGCACACAGTGATACACACTGCCCAAACACACATACAGTGATGCACACTGACACACACACACACAGTGATGCACACTGACACACACACACAGTGATACACACTGACCCACAGACACAGTGATACACACTGACACACACACACACAGTGATACACACTGACACACACACACACGCACAGTGGCACTCACTGACACACACACACATTGTGATGCACACGGAACCACAGACACACAGTGACACAAACTGACCCACACACACACATTGACACACACTGACACACACACAGTGACACACCCTGACACACACACACACAGTGAAACACACTGACACACACACACAGTGATACACACTGACCCCCCCCCACACACACACAGTGATACACACTGACACACTCACACACAGTGATACACACTCACACACACACACTGTGATATACACGAACACACACAGTGATACACACTGACACATACACACACAGTGATACACACTGAGACACACACACACAGTGATACACACTGACAAACACACAGTGACACACATGACCCCCACACACAGTAATATATACTGACACACACACACACAGTGACACACACTGACACACACACAGTGATACACAATGACACACACACAGTGACACTGTCCCTCACACACGCAGTGATACACACTGACACACACAGTGATACGCACTGACACACACACACAGTGATACATACTGACACACACACACAGGGAAACACACTGACACACACACACAGTGATGCACACTGACCCACACACACAAAGTGATACACACTGACACACACTCACAAAGTGATGCACACTGACACGCACACAATCAAACACAGTGTCACACACACGCATTGACACACACTGACACACACGCAGTGATACACAGTGACCCTCACACACACAGTGATACACACTGACACACCCAGACACACAGTGATGCACACTGACCCACACACACACACACATACACACACATACACACACACAATAATACACACTGACCCACACCCACATAGTGATACACACTGACACGCACACAGTGAAACACCCTGTCACACACACGCATTGACACACACTGGCACACACACAGTGATACACACTGATCCACACACACACAGTGATACACACTGACCCCCCCAGACACAGTGATACACACTGAACCCCCCCCCACACACGTTGATGCACACTGACACACAGTGATGTACAGTGACACAAACACACACACACACACACACACACACACTCACAGTGATACACACTGACCCACACACAGTGTTACACAACGACTCTCACACACATAGGGACACACACTGACACACACCCACACAGTGACACACACACACACACACACACACACACACACAGACACAGAGTGTTACACAACGACCCACACACACATAGGGACATACACTGACACACACACACACACAGTGACACACAGTGGCACACACACACACACACAGTGATACACACTGACACACACACACAGTGATACACACTGACACACACATACAGTGATACACACTGACACACACACACACAGTGACACACAGCGACACACACACACAAAGTGATACTCACTGACACCCACACACACAGTGATACACACTGTCCCCCTCACACAGTGATACACACTGACACACACACACACACACAATGATACACACTGGCACACACACACAGTGATGCACACTGACACACACACACACTGAAACACACTGACACACACACACAGTGATACACACTGACCCACACACAAAGTGATACACACTGACACACACAAACACACACTATTACACACCTGCACACTGACACACACATACACACGCACACACAAACCGTGATTCACGCTGACCCACACAAAAACACAGTGATACACACTGACACACACTCACACAGTGATACGCACTGACACACACACACACACAGTGATACACACTGACCCACACACACACACACACAGTGATCCACACTGCCACACACATTTTGATGCACACTGACCCCCCCACACACAGTGATACACACTGACACACACAGTGATGCACACTGACACACACTGACACACAGTGACACACACACACAGTGACACACACTGACCCACACACAGTGATACACACTGACACACACACACAAACAGTGTTGCACACTGACACAGAGTGATACACAGTGACACACACACATACACACACAGTGACACACACTGACCCAAACACACACACACAGTGATACACACTGAACAACACACACACTGTTGCACACCTACACACACACACACACACAGTGATGCACACTGACCCACAGAAACACAGTGACACAAACTGACACAGACACAGTGACACACACTGACACACACACACACACACACAGTGAAACACACTGACACACACACACAGTGATACACACTGACCCACACACACACAGTGATATACACTGACACACTCACACACACACAGTGAAACACACTGACACACACACACAGTGATACACACTGACCCACACACACAGTGATACACACTGACCCACACACACACAGTGATACACACTCACACACACACACACACACTGTGATATACACTAACACACACAGTGATACACACTGACACACACACACACACAGTGATGCACACTGACCCACAGAAACACAGTGACACAAACTGACACACACACAGTGACACACACTGACACACACACACACACAGTGAAACACACTGACACACACACACAGTGATACACACTGACCCACACACACACAGTGATAAACACTCACACACACACACACACTGTGATATACACTGACACACACAGTGATACACACTGACACACACACACACACACACACACACACACACACACACAGTGATACACACTGACAAACGCACAGTGACACACACTGACCCACACACACAGTAATACATACTGACACACACACACACACACACGCACACACACACACACACACAGTGACACACACTGACACACACACCGTGATACACAATGACACACACACAGTGACACTGTCCCTCACACGCGCAGTGATACACACTGACACACACATACAGTGATACATACTGACACACACACACAGGGAAACACACTGACACACACACACACACACAGTGATGCACACTGACCCACACACGCAAAGTGATACAAACTGACACACACTCACAAAGTGATACACACTGACACGCACAGAGTCAAACACACTGTCACACACACGCATTGACACGCACTGACACACACACAGTGATACACAGTCACCCTCACACACACAGTGATACACACTGACACACACAAACACACAGTGATGCACACTGACCCACACACACATAGTGATACACACTGAAACGCACACACTGAAAAACACTGACACACACACAGTGATACACACTGACCCACACACAAAGTGATACACACTGACACACACAAACAAACACTGATACACACCTACACACTGACACACTCACAGACACGCACACACAAACAGTGATTCACACTGACCCACACAAAAACACAGTGGTACACACTGACACGCACTCACACAGTGATACACACTGACACACACACACAGTGATACACACTGACACACACAGTGATGCACACTGACACACACTGACACACAGTGACACACACACACACACTCACACACACACAGTGATACACACTGACCCACACACACACAGTCATACACACTGAACAACACACACACACAGTTGCACACATACACACACAGACACACGCACACAGTGATGCACACTGACCCACAGAAACACAGTGACACAAACTGACCCACACACACACATTGACACACACTGACACGCACACAGTAATACATACTGAACCACACACACAGTGATACACACAGACACACACACACACACACAGTGATACAAACTGACACATTGACACACAGTGACACACACTGACACACACACACAGTGAAACACACTGACACATACACACACAGTGACACACACACACACACAGTGATACACGCTGACACACACACACAGTGATACACACTGACACACACACAGTGACACACACTGACACACACACACAGTGAAACACACTGGCACACACACGCAGTGAAACACTCTGACACACACACACAGTTATACACACTGACACACTCACACACAGTGATACACCCTCACACACACACACACAGTGATACGCACTGACACATACACACAGTGATACACACTGACACACACAGACACACAGTGATGCACACTGACCCACACACACAGTGATACACACTGACACACACAAACACAGTGATACACCCTCACACACACACACACACACACACACACACACACACACACACACACAGTGATACACACTAACACACACACACACAAACAGTGATGCACACTGACCCACAGACACACAGTGATACACACTGACACACACAGACACACAGTGATGCACACTGACCCACACACACAGTGATACACACTGACACACACAGACACACAGTGATGCGCACTGACCCACAGACACACAGTGATACACACTGACACACACAGAAACACAGTGACACAAACTGACCCACACGCACACATTGACACACACTGACACGCACACTGTAATACATACTGAACCACACACACAGTGATACACATTGGCACACACACACAGTGAAACACACTGACACACACACACAGTTATACACACTGACACACTCACACACAGTGATACACCCCCCCCCCACACACACACACACACAGTGATACACACTGACACATTCACACACACTGACACACACTGACACACACACACACAGTGATACACACTGACGCACATACAGTGACACACACTGACACACACACACAGTGAAACATACTGACACATACACACACAGTGACACACAGTGACACACACACACACACAGTGATACACGCTGACACACACACAGTGATACACACTGACACACACACAGTGACACACACTGACACACACACACAGTGAAATACATTGGCACACACACACAGTGAAACACACTGATACACACACACACAGTTATACACACTGACACACTCACACACAGTGATACACCCCCCCACACACACACACAGTGATGCACACTGACACATACACACAGTGATACACACTGACACACACACACACACACAGTGATACACACTGACACACTCACACACAGTGATACTCCCTCACACACACACACACAGCGATACACACTAACACAAACACGCACACACACACGCACACACAGCGATACACACGAACACACACACACACACACAGTGATACACACTGACCCACAGACACACAGTGATACACACTGACACACAGAGACACACAGTAATACACACTGACCCACCCCACTCACACACACACACACACACACAGTAATAGACACTGACCCACACACACACACAGTGATGTTCACTGACCCACAGACGCACAGTGATACACGCTGACACACACGCACAGTGATACAAACTGATACACACAGACACACAGTGATACACACTGACACACAAACACACACACACACAGTGATACACACTCACACACACACACAAAGTGATGCACACTGACACACACACACACACATACACACTGATGCACCCTGACCCCCGCGCACAGTGATACACACTGCCCAAACACACATACAGTGATGCACACTGACACACACACACACACAGTGGTGCACACTGACACACACACAGTGATACACACTGATCCACAGACACAGTGATACACACTGACACACACACACACACAGTGATACACACTGACACACACACACACACACACCCAAAGTAATACACACTGACCCCCACACACACACACCCACAGTGATACACACACACACACACAGTGATGCACACTGACCCACACACAAAGTGATACACACTGACCCACACACACACTCACACACACGCACACACAAACAGTGATTCACACTGACCCACACAAAAACACAGTGATACACACTGGCACACACTCACACAGTGATACACACTGACACACACACACAGTGATACACACTGACCCACACACACACAGTGATCCAAACTGACACACACACAGTGATGCACACTGACCCCCCCCCTCACACAGTGATACACACTGACACACACAGTGATGCACACTGACACACACTGACACACAGTGACACACACACACACACACACACAGACACGCACACACTGTGATGCACACTGACCCACAGAAACACAGTGACACAAACTGACCCACACACACACATTGACACACTAACACGCACACAGTAATACATACTGAACCACACACACAGTGATACACACAGACACACACACACACACACACACACACAGTGATACACACTGACACATTCACACACAGTGACACACACTGACACACACACAGTGATACACACTGACGCACACACAGTGACACACACTGACAAACACACACAGTGAAACACACTGACACACACACACAGTTATACATACTGACACACTCACACACAGTGATACACCCTCACACACACACACACAGTGATACACACTAACACACACACACACACAGTGATACGCACTGACACATACACACTGTGATACACACTGACACACACACACACACACACAATGATACACACTGACACACACACACAGTGAAATACCCTCACACACACACACACACACACACACAGTGATACACACTAACACACACACACACACAGTGATACACACTGACTCATACACACAGTGATGCACACTGACCCACAGACACACAGTGATACACACTGACACACACAGACACACAGTGATGCACACTGACCCACACACACAGTGATACACACTGACACACACACACACACACAGTGATACGCACTGACACACTCACACACAGTGATACACCCTCACACACACACACACACACACACACATACACACGCACAGTGATACACACTGACACACACACACACACACACAGTGATACAAACTGATACACACTGACACACAGTGATACACAGTTACACACAAACACACACGCACAAAGTGATACACACTCACACACACTCACAAAGTGATGCACACTGACACACACACACACGCACACAGTGACGCACACACAGTGACACACACTGACACACACACACACACAGATGCACACTGACCCCCGCACACAGTGATACACACTGCCCAAACACACATACAGTGATGCACACTGACACACACACACACACACACACACACAGTGATGCACACTGACACACACACACAGTGATACACACTGACCCACAGATACAGTGAGACACACTGACACACACACACACACACACAGTGATACACACTGACACACACACACACACACACACACACAGTAATACACACTGACCCACACACACACAAACACCCACAGTGATACACACTCACACACACACAAAGTGATGCACACTGACACACACACGCACACACACAATGACACACACACAGTGACCCAACTGACACACACACACACACACACACACACACACACACACACACACACTGATGCACACTGACCCCCGCACACAGTGATACACACTGCCCAAACACACATACAGTGATGCACACTGACACACACACACACACAGTGATGCACACTGACACACACACACACAGTGATACACACTGACACACACACACACGCACAGTGGCACACACTGACACACACACACATTGTGATGCACACTGAACCACAGAAACACAGTGACACAAACTGACCCACACACACATTGACACACACTGACACACACACAGTGACACACCCTGACACACACACACAGTGATACACACTGACCCCCCCCCCACACAAACACACAGTGATACACACTGACGCACTCACACACAGTGATACACACTCAGACACACACACACTGCGATATACACTAACACACACAGTGATACACACTGACACATACACACACAGTGATACACACTGACACACACACACAGTGATACACACTGACAAACACACAGTGACACACACTGACCCCCACACACAGTAATACATACTGACACACACACACACACACAGTGACACACAGTGACACACACACAGTGATACACAATGACACACACACAGTGACACTGTCCCTCACACACGCAGTGATACACACTGACACACACAGTGATACGCACTGACACACACACACAGTGATACATACTGACACACACACACAGGGAAACACACTGACACACACACACAGTGATGCACACTGACCCACACACACAAAGTGATACACACTGACACACACTCACAAAGTGATACACACTAACACACACACACACACAGTGATACGCACTGACACATACACACTGTGATACACACTGACACACACACACACACACACAATGATACACACTGACACACTCACACACAGTGATATACCCTCACACACACACACACACACACACACACACAGTGATACACACTAACACACACACACACACAGTGATACACACTGACTCATACACACAGTGATGCACACTGACCCACAGACACACAGTGATACACACTGACACACACAGACACACAGTGATGCACACTGACCCATACACACAGTGATACACACTGACACACACACACACAAACAGTGATACGCACTGACACACTCACACACAGTGATACACCCTCACACACACACACACACACACACACATACACACGCACAGTGATACACACTGACACACACACACACACACAGTGATACAAACTGATACACACTGACACACAGTGATACACAGTTACACACAAACACACACGCACAAAGTGATACACACTCACACACACTCACAAAGTGATGCACACTGACACACACACACACGCACACAGTGACGCACACACAGTGACACACACTGGCACACACACACACACACACAGATGCACACTGACCCCCGCACACAGTGATACACACTGCCCAAACACACATACAGTGATGCACACAGACACACACACACACACACAGTGATGCACACTGACACACACACACAGTGATACACACTGACCCACAGATACAGTGAGACACACTGACACACACACACACACACACACAGTGATGCACACTGACACACACACACACAAACACCCACAGTGATACACACTCACACACACACAAAGTGATGCACACTGACACACACACGCACACACACAATGACACACACACAGTGACCCAACTGACACACACACACACACACACACACACACACACACACACACACACACACTGATGCACACTGACCCCCGCACACAGTGATACACACTGCCCAAACACACATACAGTGATGCACACTGACACACACACACACAGTGATGCACACTGACACACACACACACAGTGATACACACTGACACACACACACACGCACAGTGGCACACACTGACACACACACACATTGTGATGCACACTGAACCACAGAAACACAGTGACACAAACTGACCCACACACACATTGACACACACTGACACACACACAGTGACACACCCTGACACACACACACAGTGATACACACTGACCCCCCCCACACAAACACACAGTGATACACACTGACGCACTCACACACAGTGATACACACTCAGACACACACACACTGCGATATACACTAACACACACAGTGATACACACTGACACATACACACACAGTGATACACACTGACACACACACACAGTGATACACACTGACAAACACACAGTGACACACACTGACCCCCACACACAGTAATACATACTGACACACACACACACACAGTGACACACAGTGACACACACACAGTGATACACAATGACACACACACAGTGACACTGTCCCTCACACACGCAGTGATACACACTGACACACACAGTGATACGCACTGACACACACACACAGTGATACATACTGACACACACACACAGGGAAACACACTGACACACACACACAGTGATGCACACTGACCCACACACACAAAGTGATACACACTGACACACACTCACAAAGTGATACACACTGACACGCACACAGTCAAACACACTGTCACACACACGCATTGACACACACTGACACACACGCAGTGATACACAGTGACCCTCACACACACAGTGATGCACACTGACACACCCAGACACACAGTGATGCACACTGACCCACACACACACACACAAACACACACACACACACACACACACACACACACACACACACACACACACTGATGCACACTGACCCCCGCACACAGTGATACACACTGCCCAAACACACATACAGTGATGCACACTGACACACACACACACAGTGATGCACACTGACACACACACAGTGATACACACTGACGCACACACAGTGACACACACTGACAAACACACATAGTGAAACACACTGACACACACACACAGTTATACATACTGACACACTCACACACAGTGATACACCCACACACACACACACAGTGATACACACTAACACACACACACACACAGTGATACGCACTGACACATACACACTGTGATACACACTGACACACACACACACACACACAGTGATACACACTGACACACTCACACACAGTGATATACCCTCACACACACACACACACACTGTGATACACACTAACACACACACACACACACAGTAATACACACTGACTCATACACACAGTGATGCACACTGACCCACAGACACACAGTGATACACACTGACACACACAGACACACAGTGATGCACACTGACCCACACACACAGTGATACACACTAACACACACACACACACAGTGATACACACTGACTCATACACACAGTGATGCACACTGACCCACAGACACACAGTGATACACACTGACACACACAGACACACAGTGATGCACACTGACCCACACACACAGTGATACACACTGACACACACACTCACACACAGTGATACACCCTCACACACACACACACACACACACAGTGATACACACTGACACACACACACACACACACAGTGATACAAACTGATACACACTGACACACAGTGATACACAGTTACACACAAACACACACGCACAAAGTGATACACACTCACACACACTCACAAAGTGATGCACACTGACACACACACACACGCACACAGTGACGCACACACAGTGACACACACTGATACACACACACACACACACAGATGCACACTGACCCCCGCACACAGTGATACACACTGCCCAAACACACATACAGTGATGCACACTGACACACACACACACACACACACAGAGTGATGCACACTGACACACACACACAGTGATACACACTGACCCACAGATACAGTGAGACACACTGACACACACACACACACACAGTGATACACACTGACACACACACACACACACACAGTAATACACACTGACCCACACACACACAAACACCCACAGTGATACACACTCACACAAAGTGATGCACACTGACACACACACGCACACACACAGTGACACACACACAGTGACCCAACTGACACACACACACACACACACACACACACACACACTGATGCACACTGACCCCCGCACACAGTGATACACACTGCCCAAACACACATACAGTGATGCACACTGACACACACACACACAGTGATGCACACTGACACACACACACAGTGATACACACTGACCCACAGACACAGTGATACACACTGACACACACACACATTGTGATACACACTGACACACACACACACGCACAGTGGCACACACTGACACACACACACATTGTGATGCACACTGAACCACAGAAACACAGTGACACAAAGTGACCCAAACACACACATTGACACACACTGACACACACACAGTGACACACCCTGACACACACACACACAGTGAAACACACTGACACACACACACAGTGATACACACTGCCCCCCCCCACACACACACAGTGATACACACTGACACACTCACACACAGTGATACACACTCACACACACACACACTGTGATATACACTAACACACACAGTGATACACACTGACACATACACACACAGTGATACACACTGACACACACACACAGTGATACACACTGACAAACACACAGTGACACACACTGACCCCCACACACAGTAATACATACTGACACACACACACACACACACACACAGTGACACACAGTGACACACAGACAGTGATACACAATGACACACACACAGTGATGCACACTGACACACACACGCAGTGATACACACTGACACACACAGTGATACGCACTGACACAAACACACAGTGATACATACTGACACACACACACAGGGAAACACACTGACACACACACACAGTGATGCACACTGACCCACACACACGCATTGACACACACTGACACACACGCAGTGATACACAGTGACCCTCACACACACAGTGATGCACACTGACACACCCAGACACACAGTGATGCACACTGACCCACATACACACACACACACACACACACACACACACACACACACACTGATGCACACTGACCCCCGCACACAGTGATACACACTGCCCAAACACACATACAGTGATGCACACTGACACACTCACACACAGTGATACACCCTCACACACACACACACACACACACACACACACACACAGTGATACACACTGACACACACACACACACAGCGATACAAACTGATACACACTGACACACAGTGATACACAGTTACACACAAACACACACGCACACAGTGATACACACTCACACACACTCACAAAGTGATGCACACTGACACACACACACGCACACAGTGACGCACACACAGTGACACTCACTGACACACACACACACACACACAGATGCACACTGACCCCCGCACACAGTGATACACACTGCCCAAACACACATACAGTGATGCACACTGACACACACACACACACAGTGATGCACACTGACACACACACAGTGATACACACTGACCCACAGATACAGTGAGACACACTGACACACACACACACACACAGTGATACACACTGACACACACACACACACACACACACACACAGTAATACACACTGACCCACACACACACAAACACCCACAGTGATACACACTCACACACACAAAGTGATGCACACTGACACACACACGCACACACACAGTGACACACACACAGTGACCCAACTGACACACACACACACACACACACACACACACACACACACTGATGCACACTGACCCCCGCACACAGTGATACACACTGCCCAAACACACATACAGTGATGCACACTGACACACACACACAGTGATGCACACTGACACACACACACAGTGATACACACTGACCCACAGACACAGTGATACACACTGACACACACACACACAGTGATACACACTGACACACACACACACGCACAGTGGCACACACTGACACACACACACATTGTGATGCACACTGAACCACAGAAACACAGTGACACAAACTGACCCACACACACACATTGACACACACTGACACACACACAGTGACACACCCTGACACACACACACACAGTGAAACACACTGACACACACACACAGTGATACACACTGACCCCCCCCCCACACACACACAGTGATACACACTGACACACTCACACACAGTGATACAAACTCACACACACACACACTGTGATATACACTAACACACACAGTGATACACACTGACACATACACACACAGTGATACACACTGACACACACACACAGTGACACACACTGACAAACACACAGTGACACACACTGACCCCCACACACAGTAATACATACTGACACACACACACACACACAGTGACACACAGTGACACACACACAGTGATACACAATGACACACACACAGTGACACTGTCCCTCACACACGCAGTGATACACACTGACACACACAGTGTTACGCACTGACACACACACACAGTGATACATACTGACACACACACACACACAGGGAAACACACTGACACACACACACAGTGATGCACACTGACCCACACACACAAAGTGATACACACTGACACACACTCACAAAGTGATACACACTGACACGCACACAGTCAAACACACTGTCACACACACGCATTGACACACACTGACACACACGCAGTGATACACAGTGACCCTCACACACACAGTGATGCACACTGACACACCCAGACACACAGTGATGCACACTGACACACACACACACACACACACACACAGACACACTGATGCACACTGACACCCGCACACAGTGATACACACTGCCCAAACACACATACAGTGATACACACTGACCCACAGACACAGTGATACACACTGACACACACACACACAGTGATACACACTGACACACACACACACGCACAGTGGCACACACTGACACACACACACATTGTGATGCACACGGAACCACAGAAACACAGTGACACAAACTGACCCACGCACACACATTGACACACACTGACACACACACAGTGACACACCCTGACACACACACACACACAGTGAAACACACTGACACGCACACACAGTGATACACACTGACACCCCCACACACACACACAGTGATACACACTGACACACTCACACACAGTGATACACACTGACACAGACACACACAGTGATACACACTGACACACACACACACACAGTGATACACACTGACAAACACACAGTGACACACACTGACCCCAACACACACTAATACATACTGACACACACACACACACGGTGACACACACTGACACACACACAGTGATACACAATGACACACACACAGTGACACTGTCCCTCACACACGCAGTGATACACGCTGACACACACAGTGATACGCACTGACACACACACACAGTGATACATACTGACACACACACACAGGGAAACACACTGACACACACAGTGATACGCACTGACACACACACACAGTGATACATACTGACACACACACACAGGGAAACACACTGACACACACACACAGTGATGCACACTGACCCACACACACAAAGTGATACACACTGACACACACTCACAAAGTGCTACACACTGACACGCACACAGTCAAACACACTGTCACACACACGCATTGACACACACTGACACACACGCAGTGATACACAGTGACCCTCACACACACAGTGATGCACACTGACACACCCAGACACACAGTGATGCACACTGACCCACACACACACACACACACACACACACACACACACACACTGATGCACACTGACCCCCGCACACAGTGATACACACTGCCCAAACACACATACAGTGATGCACACTGACACACACACACACAGTGATACACACTGCCCAAACACACATACAGTGATACACACTGACCCACAGACACAGTGATACACACTGACACACACACACACAGTGATACACACTGACACACACACACACGCACAGTGGCACACACTGACACACACACACATTGTGATGCACACGGAACCACAGAAACACAGTGACACAAACTGACCCACACACACACATTGACACACACTGACACACACACAGTGACACACCCTGACACACACACACACAGTGAAACACACTGACACGCACACACAGTGATACACACTGACCCCCCCACACACACACACAGTGATACACACTGACACACTCACACACAGTGATACACACTGACACACTCACACACAGTGATACACACTGACACAGACACACACAGTGATACACACTGACACACACACAGTGATACACACTGACAAACACACAGTGACACACACTGACCCCCACACACAGTAATACATACTGACACACACACACACACGGTGACACACACTGACACACACACAGTGATACACAATGACACACACACAGTGACACTGTCCCTCACACACGCAGTGATACACACTGACACACACAGTGATACGCACTGACACACACACACAGTGATACATACTGACACACACACACAGGGAAACACACTGACACACACAGTGATACGCACTGACACACACACACAGTGATACATACTGACACACACACACAGGGAAACACACTGACACACACACACAGTGATGCACACTGACCCACACACACAAAGTGATACACACTGACACACACTCACAAAGTGATACACACGGACACGCACACAGTCAAACACACTGTCACACACACGCATTGACACACACTGACACACACGCAGTGATACACAGTGACCCTCACACACGCAGTGATGCACACTGACACACCCAGACACACAGTGATGCACACTGACCCACACACACACACACACACACACACACACACACACACACACACACACACACACTGATGCACACTGACCACCGCACACAGTGATACACACTGCCCAAACACACATACAGTGATGCACACTGACACACTCACACACAGTGATACACCCACACACACACACACACACACACACACACACACACACACACACACACACACACAGTGATACACACTGACACACACACACAGTGATACAAACTGATACACACTGACACACAGTGATACACAGTTACACACAAACACACACGCACACAGTGATACACACTCACACACACTCACAAAGTGATGCACACTGACACACACACACACGCACACAGTGACGCACACACAGTGACACACACTGACACACACACACACACAGATGCACACTGACCCCCGCACACAGTGATACACACTGCCCAAACACACATACAGTGATGCACACTGACACACACACACACACAGTGATGCACACTGACACACACACACAGTGATACACACTGACCCACAGATACAGTGAGACACACTGACACACACACACACACACAGTGATACACACTGACACAGACACACACACACACACACACAGTAATACACACTGACCCACACACACACAAACACCCACAGTGATACACACTCACACACACACAAAGAGATGCACACTGACACACACACGCACACACACAGTGACACACACACAGTGACCCAACTGACACACACACACACACACACACACACACACAGATGCACACTGACCCCCGCACACAGTGATACACACTGCCCAAACACACATACAGTGATGCACACTGACACACACACACACACTGTGATGCACACTGACACACACACACAGTGATACGCACTGACCCACAGATACAGTGAGACACACTGACACACACACAGTGATACACATTGACACACACACACACACACACACAGTAATACACACTGACCCACACACACACAAACACCCACAGTGATACACACTCACACAAAGTGATGCACACTGACACACACACGCACACACACAGTGACACACACACAGTGACACACACGGACACACACACACACACACACACTGATGCACACTGACCCCCGCACACAGTGATACACACTGCCCAAACACACATACAGTGATGCACACTGACACACACACACATACAGTGATGCACACTGACACACACACACACAGTGATACACACTGACCCACAGACACAGTGATACACACTGACACACACACACACAGTGATACACACTGACACACACACACATGCACAGTGGCACACACTGACACACACACACATTGTGATGCACACTGAACCACAGAAACACAGTGACACAAACTGACCCACACACACATTGACACACACTGACACACACACACAGTGAAACACACTGATACACAAACACAGTGATACACACTGACCCCCCCCACACACACACAGTGATACACACTGACACACTCACACACAGTGATACACACTCACACACACACACACAGTGATATACACTAACACACACAGTGATACACACTGACACATACACACACAGTGATACACACTGACACACACAGTGATACACACTGACAAACACACAGTGACACACACTGACCCCCACACACAGTAATACATACTGACACACACACACACACAGTGACACACACTGACACACACACAGTGATACACAATGACACACACACAGTGACACTGTCCCTCACACACGCAGTGATACACACTGACACACACAGTGATACGCATTGACACACACACACAGTGTTACATACTGACACACACACACAGGGAAACACACTGACACACACACACAGTGATGCACACTGACCCACACACACAAAGTGATACACACTGACACACACTCACAAAGTGATACACACTGACACGCACACAGTCAAACACACTGTCACACACACGCATTGACACACACTGACACACACGCAGTGATACACAGTGACCCTCACACACACAGTGATGCACACTGACACACCCAGACACACAGTGATGCAAACTGACCCACACACACACACACACACACACACACACTGATGCACACTGACCCCCGCACACAGTGATACACACTGCCCAAACACACATACAGTGATGCACACTGACACACACACACACAGTGATGCACACTGACACACACACACAGTGATACACACTGACCCACAGACACAGTGATACACACTGACACACACACACACAGTGATACACACTGACACACACACACACGCACAGTGGCATTCACTGACACACACACACATTGTGATGCACACGGAACCACAGAAACACAGTGACACAAACTGACCCACACACACACATTGACACACACTGACACACACACAGTGACACACCCTGACACACACACACACAGTGAAACACACTGACACACACACACAGTGATACACACTGACCCCCCCACACACACACACAGTGATACACACTGACACACTCACACACAGTGATACACACTCACACACACACACACACTGTGATATACACGAACACACACAGTGATACACACTGACACATACACACACAGTGATACACACTGACACACACACACACAGTGATACACACTGAAAAACACACAGTGACACACACTGACCCCCACACACAGTAATACATACTGACACACACACACACACACAGTGACACACACTGACACACACACAGTGATACACAATGACACACACACAGTGACACTGTCCCTCACACACGCAGTGACACACACTGACACACACAGTGATACGCACTGACACACACACACAGTGATACATACTGACACACACACACAGGGAAACACACTGACACACACACACAGTGATGCACACTGACCCACACACACAAAGTGATACACACTGACACACACTCACAAAGTGATACACACTGACACGCACACAGTCAAACACACTGTCACACACACGCATTGACACACACAGACACACACGCAGTGATACACAGTGACCCTCACACACACAGTGATACACACTGACACACCCAGACACACAGTGATGCACACTGACCCACACACACACACACACACACACACACACACACACACACACACACATACACACACACAATAATACACACTGACCCACACCCACATAGTGATACACACTGACACGCACACAGTGAAACACCCTGTCACACACACGCATTGACACACACTGGCACACACAGTGATACACACTGATCCACACACACACAGTGATACACACTTACCCCCCCCCAGACACAGTGATACACACTGAACTCCCCCCCAAACACGTTGATGCACACTGACACACAGTGATGTACAGTGACACAAACACACACACACACACACACACTCACAGTGATACACACTGACCCACACACAGTGTTACACAACGACTCTCACACACATAGGGACACTAACACACACAGTGATACACACTGACACACACACACACACAGTGATGCACACTGACCCACAGAAACACAGTGACACAAACTGACACACACACAGTGACACACACTGACACACACACACACACACACACAGTGAAACACACTGACACACACACACAGTGATACACACTGACCCACACACACACAGTGATAAACACTCACACACACACACACACACACACACACTGTGATATATACTGACACACACAGTGATACACACTGACACACACACACACACACACAGTGATACACACTGACAAACGCACAGTGACACACACTGACCCACACACACAGTAATACATACTGACACACACACACACACGCGCACACACACACACACACACAGTGACACACACTGACACACACACCGTGATACACAATGACACACACACAGTGACACTGTCCCTCACACGCGCAGTGATACACACTGACACACACATACAGTGATACATACTGACACACACACACAGGGAAACACACTGACACACACACACACACACAGTGATGCACACTGACCCACACACGCAAAGTGATACAAACTGACACACACTCACAAAGTGATACACACTGACACGCACAGAGTCAAACACACTGTCACACACACGCATTGACACGCACTGACACACACACAGTGATACACAGTCACCCTCACACACACAGTGATACACATTGACACACACAGACACACAGTGATGCACACTGACCCACACACACATAGTGATACACACTGACACGCACACACTGAAAAACACTGACACACACACAGTGATACACACTGACCCACACACAAAGTGATACACACTGACACACACAAACACACACTGATACACACCTACACACTGACACACTCACAGACACGCACACACAAACAGTGATTCACACTGACCCACACAAAAACACAGTGGTACACACTGACACGCACTCACACAGTGATACACACTGACACACACACACAGTGATACACACTGACACACACAGTGATGCACACTGACACACACTGACACACAGTGACACACACACACACTCTCACACACACACAGTGATACACACTGACCCACACACACAGTCATACACACTGAACAACACACACACACACAGTTGCACACATACACACACAGACACACGCACACAGTGATGCACACTGACCCACAGAAACACAGTGACACAAACTGACCCACACACACACATTGACACACACTGACACGCACACAGTAATACATACTGAACCACACACACAGTGATACACACAGACACACACACACACAGTGATACAAACTGACACATTGACACACAGTGACACACACTGACACACACACACAGTGAAACACACTGACACATACACACACAGTGATACACACTGACACACTCACACACAGTGATACACACTGACACAGACACACACAGTGATACACACTGACACACACACACACAGTGATACACACTGACAAACACACAGTGACACACACTGACCCCCACACACAGTAATACATACTGACACACACACACACACGGTGACACACACTGACACACACACAGTGATACACAATGACACACACACAGTGACACTGTCCCTCACACACGCAGTGATACACACTGACACACACAGTGATACGCACTGACACACACACACAGTGATACATACTGACACACACACACAGGGAAACACACTGACACACACAGTGATACGCACTGACACACACACACAGTGATACATACTGACACACACACACAGGGAAACACACTGACACACACACACAGTGATGCACACTGACCCACACACACAAAGTGATACACACTGACACACACTCACAAAGTGATACACACGGACACGCACACAGTCAAACACACTGTCACACACACGCATTGACACACACTGACACACACGCAGTGATACACAGTGACCCTCACACACGCAGTGATGCACACTGACACACCCAGACACACAGTGATGCACACTGACCCACACACACACACACACACACACACACACACACACACACACACACACACACACTGATGCACACTGACCACCGCACACAGTGATACACACTGCCCAAACACACATACAGTGATGCACACTGACACACTCACACACAGTGATACACCCTCACACACACACACACACACACACACACACACACACACACACACACACACACACACACACACAGTGATACACACTGAGACACACACACAGTGATACAAACTGATACACACTGACACACAGTGATACACAGTTACACACAAACACACACGCACACAGTGATACACACTCACACACACTCACAAAGTGATGCACACTGACACACACACACACGCACACAGTGACGCACACACAGTGACACACACTGACACATACACACACACAGATGCACACTGACCCCCGCACACAGTGATACACACTGCCCAAACACACATACAGTGATGCACACTGACACACACACACACACACAGTGATGCACACTGACACACACACACAGTGATACACACTGACCCACAGATACAGTGAGACACACTGACACACACACACACACAGTGATACACACTGACACAGACACACACACACACACACACAGTAATACACACTGACCCACACACACACAAACACCCACAGTGATACACACTCACACACACACAAAGAGATGCACACTGACACACACACGCACACACACAGTGACACACACACAGTGACCCAACTGACACACACACACACACACACACACACACACACAGATGCACACTGACCCCCGCACACAGTGATACACACTGCCCAAACACACATACAGTGATGCACACTGACACACACACACACACTGTGATGCACACTGACACACACACACAGTGATACGCACTGACCCACAGATACAGTGAGACACACTGACACACACACAGTGATACACACTGACACACACACACACACACACACAGTAATACACACTGACCCACACACACACAAACACCCACAGTGATACACACTCACACAAAGTGATGCACACTGACACACACACGCACACACACAGTGACACACACACAGTGACACACACGGACACACACACACACACACACACTGATGCACACTGACCCCCGCACACAGTGATACACACTGCCCAAACACACATACAGTGATGCACACTGACACACACACACACACAGTGATGCACACTGACACACACACACAGTGATACACACTGACCCACAGACACAGTGATACACACTGACACACACACACACAGTGATACACACTGACACACACACACACGCACAGTGGCACACACTGACACACACACACATTGTGATGCACACTGAACCACAGAAACACAGTGACACAAACTGACCCACACACACATTGACACACACTGACACACACACAGTGAAACACACTGACACACAAACACAGTGATACACACTGACCCCCCCCACACACACACACAGTGATACACACTGACACACTCACACACAGTGATACACACTCACACACACACACACACTGTGATATACACTAACACACACAGTGATACACACTGACACATACACACACAGTGATACACACTGACACACACAGTGATACACACTGACAAACACACAGTGACACACACTGACCCCCACACACAGTAATACATACTGACACACACACACACACAGTGACACACACTGACACACACACAGTGATACACAATGACACACACACAGTGACACTGTCCCTCACACACGCAGTGATACACACTGACACACACAGTGATACGCATTGACACACACACACAGTGATACATACTGACACACACACACAGGGAAACACACTGACACACACACACAGTGATGCACACTGACCCACACACACAAAGTGATACACACTGACACACACTCACAAAGTGATACACACTGACACGCACACAGTCAAACACACTGTCACACACACGCATTGACACACACTGACACACACGCAGTGATACACAGTGACCCTCACACACACAGTGATGCACACTGACACACCCAGACACACAGTGATGCAAACTGACCCACACACACACACACACACACACACACACTGATGCACACTGACCCCCGCACACAGTGATACACACTGCCCAAACACACATACAGTGATGCACACTGACACACACACACACAGTGATGCACACTGACACACACACACAGTGATACACACTGACCCACAGACACAGTGATACACACTGACACACACACACACAGTGATACACACTGACACACACACACACGCACAGTGGCATTCACTGACACACACACACATTGTGATGCACACGGAACCACAGAAACACAGTGACACAAACTGACCCACACACACACATTGACACACACTGACACACACACAGTGACACACCCTGACACACACACACACAGTGAAACACACTGACACACACACACAGTGATACACACTGACCCCCCCACACACACACACAGTGATACACACTGACACACTCACACACAGTGATACACACTCACACACACACACACACACTGTGATATACACGAACACACACAGTGATACACACTGACACATACACACACAGTGATACACACTGACACACACACACACACAGTGATACACACTGACAAACACACAGTGACACACACTGACCCCCACACACAGTAATACATACTGACACACACACACACACACAGTGACACACACTGACACACACACAGTGATACACAATGACACACACACAGTGACACTGTCCCTCACACACGCAGTGACACACACTGACACACACAGTGATACGCACTGACACACACACACAGTGATACATACTGACACACACACACAGGGAAACACACTGACACACACACACAGTGATGCACACTGACCCACACACACAAAGTGATACACACTGACACACACTCACAAAGTGATACACACTGACACGCACACAGTCAAACACACTGTCACACACACGCATTGACACACACAGACACACACGCAGTGATACACAGTGACCCTCACACACACAGTGATACACACTGACACACCCAGACACACAGTGATGCACACTGACCCACACACACACACACACACACACACACACACACACACATACACACACACAATAATACACACTGACCCACACCCACATAGTGATACACACTGACACGCACACAGTGAAACACCCTGTCACACACACGCATTGACACACACTGGCACACACAGTGATACACACTGATCCACACACACACAGTGATACACACTTACCCCCCCCCAGACACAGTGATACACACTGAACCCCCCCCAAACACGTTGATGCACACTGACACACAGTGATGTACAGTGACACAAACACACACACACACACTCACAGTGATACACACTGACCCACACACAGTGTTACACAACGACTCTCACACACATAGGGACACTAACACACACAGTGATACACACTGACACACACACACACACACAGTGATGCACACTGACCCACAGAAACACAGTGACACAAACTGACACACACACAGTGACACACACTGACACACACACACACACACACACACAGTGAAACACACTGACACACACACACAGTGATACACACTGACCCACACACACACAGTGATAAACACTCACACACACACACACACACACACACACTGTGATATACACTGACACACACAGTGATACGCATTGACACACACACACAGTGTTACATACTGACACACACACACAGGGAAACACACTGACACACACACACAGTGATGCACACTGACCCACACACACAAAGTGATACACACTGACACACACTCACAAAGTGATACACACTGACACGCACACAGTCAAACACACTGTCACACACACGCATTGACACACACTGACACACACGCAGTGATACACAGTGACCCTCACACACACAGTGATGCACACTGACACACCCAGACACACAGTGATGCAAACTGACCCACACACACACACACACACACACACACACTGATGCACACTGACCCCCGCACACAGTGATACACACTGCCCAAACACACATACAGTGATGCACACTGACACACACACACACAGTGATGCACACTGACACACACACACAGTGATACACACTGACCCACAGACACAGTGATACACACTGACACACACACACACAGTGATACACACTGACACACACACACACGCACAGTGGCATTCACTGACACACACACACATTGTGATGCACACGGAACCACAGAAACACAGTGACACAAACTGACCCACACACACACATTGACACACACTGACACACACACAGTGACACACCCTGACACACACACACACAGTGAAACACACTGACACACACACACAGTGATACACACTGACCCCCCCACACACACACACAGTGATACACACTGACACACTCACACACAGTGATACACACTCACACACACACACACACACTGTGATATACACGAACACACACAGTGATACACACTGACACATACACACACAGTGATACACACTGACACACACACACACAGTGATACACACTGACAAACACACAGTGACACACACTGACCCCCACACACAGTAATACATACTGACACACACACACACACAGTGACACACACTGACACACACACAGTGATACACAATGACACACACACAGTGACACTGTCCCTCACACACGCAGTGACACACACTGACACACACAGTGATACGCACTGACACACACACACAGTGATACATACTGACACACACACACAGGGAAACACACTGACACACACACACAGTGATGCACACTGACCCACACACACAAAGTGATACACACTGACACACACTCACAAAGTGATACACACTGACACGCACACAGTCAAACACACTGTCACACACACGCATTGACACACACAGACACACACGCAGTGATACACAGTGACCCTCACACACACAGTGATACACACTGACACACCCAGACACACAGTGATGCACACTGACCCACACACACACACACACACACACACACACACACACATACACACACACAATAATACACACTGACCCACACCCACATAGTGATACACACTGACACGCACACAGTGAAACACCCTGTCACACACACGCATTGACACACACTGGCACACACAGTGATACACACTGATCCACACACACACAGTGATACACACTTACCCCCCCCCAGACACAGTGATACACACTGAACCCCCCCCCAAACACGTTGATGCACACTGACACACAGTGATGTACAGTGACACAAACACACACACACACACACACACTCACAGTGATACACACTGACCCACACACAGTGTTACACAACGACTCTCACACACATAGGGACACTAACACACACAGTGATACACACTGACACACACACACACACAGTGATGCACACTGACCCACAGAAACACAGTGACACAAACTGACACACACACAGTGACACACACTGACACACACACACACACACACACAGTGAAACACACTGACACACACACACAGTGATACACACTGACCCACACACACACAGTGATAAACACTCACACACACACACACACACACACACTGTGATATATACTGACACACACAGTGATACACACTGACACACACACACACACACACAGTGATACACACTGACAAACGCACAGTGACACACACTGACCCACACACACAGTAATACATACTGACACACACACACACACGCGCACACACACACACACACACAGTGACACACACTGACACACACACCGTGATACACAATGACACACACACAGTGACACTGTCCCTCACACGCGCAGTGATACACACTGACACACACATACAGTGATACATACTGACACACACACACAGGGAAACACACTGACACACACACACACACACACAGTGATGCACACTGACCCACACACGCAAAGTGATACAAACTGACACACACTCACAAAGTGATACACACTGACACGCACAGAGTCAAACACACTGTCACACACACGCATTGACACGCACTGACACACACACAGTGATACACAGTCACCCTCACACACACAGTGATACACATTGACACACACAGACACACAGTGATGCACACTGACCCACACACACATAGTGATACACACTGACACGCACACACTGAAAAACACTGACACACACACAGTGATACACACTGACCCACACACAAAGTGATACACACTGACACACACAAACACACACTGATACACACCTACACACTGACACACTCACAGACACGCACACACAAACAGTGATTCACACTGACCCACACAAAAACACAGTGGTACACACTGACACGCACTCACACAGTGATACACACTGACACACACACACAGTGATACACACTGACACACACAGTGATGCACACTGACACACACTGACACACAGTGACACACACACACACTCTCACACACACACAGTGATACACACTGACCCACACACACAGTCATACACACTGAACAACACACACACACACAGTTGCACACATACACACACAGACACACGCACACAGTGATGCACACTGACCCACAGAAACACAGTGACACAAACTGACCCACACACACACATTGACACACACTGACACGCACACAGTAATACATACTGAACCACACACACAGTGATACACACAGACACACACACACACAGTGATACAAACTGACACATTGACACACAGTGACACACACTGACACACACACACAGTGAAACACACTGACACATACACACACAGTGATACACACTGACACACTCACACACAGTGATACACACTGACACAGACACACACAGTGATACACACTGACACACACACACACAGTGATACACACTGACAAACACACAGTGACACACACTGACCCCCACACACAGTAATACATACTGACACACACACACACACGGTGACACACACTGACACACACACAGTGATACACAATGACACACACACAGTGACACTGTCCCTCACACACGCAGTGATACACACTGACACACACAGTGATACGCACTGACACACACACACAGTGATACATACTGACACACACACACAGGGAAACACACTGACACACACAGTGATACGCACTGACACACACACACAGTGATACATACTGACACACACACACAGGGAAACACACTGACACACACACACAGTGATGCACACTGACCCACACACACAAAGTGATACACACTGACACACACTCACAAAGTGATACACACGGACACGCACACAGTCAAACACACTGTCACACACACGCATTGACACACACTGACACACACGCAGTGATACACAGTGACCCTCACACACGCAGTGATGCACACTGACACACCCAGACACACAGTGATGCACACTGACCCACACACACACACACACACACACACACACACACACACACACACTGATGCACACTGACCACCGCACACAGTGATACACACTGCCCAAACACACATACAGTGATGCACACTGACACACTCACACACAGTGATACACCCTCACACACACACACACACACACACACACACACACACACACACACACACACACACAGTGATACACACTGAGACACACACACAGTGATACAAACTGATACACACTGACACACAGTGATACACAGTTACACACAAACACACACGCACACAGTGATACACACTCACACACACTCACAAAGTGATGCACACTGACACACACACACACGCACACAGTGACGCACACACAGTGACACACACTGACACATACACACACACAGATGCACACTGACCCCCGCACACAGTGATACACACTGCCCAAACACACATACAGTGATGCACACTGACACACACACACACACACAGTGATGCACACTGACACACACACACAGTGATACACACTGACCCACAGATACAGTGAGACACACTGACACACACACACACACAGTGATACACACTGACACAGACACACACACACACACACACACAGTAATACACACTGACCCACACACACACAAACACCCACAGTGATACACACTCACACACACACAAAGAGATGCACACTGACACACACACGCACACACACAGTGACACACACACAGTGACCCAACTGACACACACACACACACACACACACACACAGATGCACACTGACCCCCGCACACAGTGATACACACTGCCCAAACACACATACAGTGATGCACACTGACACACACACACACACTGTGATGCACACTGACACACACACACAGTGATACGCACTGACCCACAGATACAGTGAGACACACTGACACACACACAGTGATACACACTGACACACACACAAACACACACACAGTAATACACACTGACCCACACACACACAAACACCCACAGTGATACACACTCACACAAAGTGATGCACACTGACACACACACGCACACACACAGTGACACACACACAGTGACACACACGGACACACACACACACACACACACTGATGCACACTGACCCCCGCACACAGTGATACACACTGCCCAAACACACATACAGTGATGCACACTGACACACACACACACACAGTGATGCACACTGACACACACACACAGTGATACACACTGACCCACAGACACAGTGATACACACTGACACACACACACACAGTGATACACACTGACACACACACACACGCACAGTGGCACACACTGACACACACACACATTGTGATGCACACTGAACCACAGAAACACAGTGACACAAACTGACCCACACACACATTGACACACACTGACACACACACAGTGAAACACACTGACACACAAACACAGTGATACACACTGACCCCCCCCCCACACACACACAGTGATACACACTGACACACTCACACACAGTGATACACACTCACACACACACACACACACTGTGATATACACTAACACACACAGTGATACACACTGACACATACACACACAGTGATACACACTGACACACACAGTGATACACACTGACAAACACACAGTGACACACACTGACCCCCACACACAGTAATACATACTGACACACACACACACACAGTGACACACACTGACACACACACAGTGATACACAATGACACACACACAGTGACACTGTCCCTCACACACGCAGTGATACACACTGACACACACAGTGATACGCATTGACACACACACACAGTGATACATACTGACACACACACACAGGGAAACACACTGACACACACACACAGTGATGCACACTGACCCACACACACAAAGTGATACACACTGACACACACTCACAAAGTGATACACACTGACACGCACACAGTCAAACACACTGTCACACACACGCATTGACACACACTGACACACACGCAGTGATACACAGTGACCCTCACACACACAGTGATGCACACTGACACACCCAGACACACAGTGATGCAAACTGACCCACACACACACACACACACACACACACTGATGCACACTGACCCCCGCACACAGTGATACACACTGCCCAAACACACATACAGTGATGCACACTGACACACACACACAGTGATGCACACTGACACACACACACAGTGATACACACTGACCCACAGACACAGTGATACACACTGACACACACACACACAGTGATACACACTGACACACACACACACGCACAGTGGCATTCACTGACACACACACACATTGTGATGCACACGGAACCACAGAAACACAGTGACACAAACTGACCCACACACACACATTGACACACACTGACACACACACAGTGACACACCCTGACACACACACACACAGTGAAACACACTGACACACACACACAGTGATACACACTGACCCCCCCACACACACACACAGTGATACACACTGACACACTCACACACAGTGATACACACTCACACACACACACACACACTGTGATATACACGAACACACACAGTGATACACACTGACACATACACACACAGTGATACACACTGACACACACACACACACAGTGATACACACTGACAAACACACAGTGACACACACTGACCCCCACACACAGTAATACATACTGACACACACACACACAGTGACACACACTGACACACACACAGTGATACACAATGACACACACACAGTGACACTGTCCCTCACACACGCAGTGACACACACTGACACACACAGTGATACGCACTGACACACACACACAGTGATACATACTGACACACACACACAGGGAAACACACTGACACACACACAGTGATGCACACTGACCCACACACACAAAGTGATACACACTGACACACACTCACAAAGTGATACACACTGACACGCACACAGTCAAACACACTGTCACACACACGCATTGACACACACAGACACACACGCAGTGATACACAGTGACCCTCACACACACAGTGATACACACTGACACACCCAGACACACAGTGATGCACACTGACCCACACACACACACACACACACACACACACACACACACACATACACACACACAATAATACACACTGACCCACACCCACATAGTGATACACACTGACACGCACACAGTGAAACACCCTGTCACACACACGCATTGACACACACTGGCACACACAGTGATACACACTGATCCACACACACACAGTGATACACACTTACCCCCCCCCCCAGACACAGTGATACACACTGAACCCCCCCCAAACACGTTGATGCACACTGACACACAGTGATGTACAGTGACACAAACACACACACACACACTCACAGTGATACACACTGACCCACACACAGTGTTACACAACGACTCTCACACACATAGGGACACTAACACACACAGTGATACACACTGACACACACACACACACACAGTGATGCACACTGACCCACAGAAACACAGTGACACAAACTGACACACACACAGTGACACACACTGACACACACACACACACACACACACAGTGAAACACACTGACACACACACACAGTGATACACACTGACCCACACACACACAGTGATAAACACTCACACACACACACACACACACACACTGTGATATACACTGACACACACAGTGATACACACTGACACACACACACACACACAGTGATACACACTGACAAACGCACAGTGACACACACTGACCCACACACACAGTAATACATACTGACACACACACACACACGCGCACACACACACACACACACAGTGACACACACTGACACACACACCGTGATACACAATGACACACACACAGTGACACTGTCCCTCACACGCGCAGTGATACACACTGACACACACATACAGTGATACATACTGACACACACACACAGGGAAACACACTGACACACACACACACACACAGTGATGCACACTGACCCACACACGCAAAGTGATACAAACTGACACACACTCACAAAGTGATACACACTGACACGCACAGAGTCAAACACACTGTCACACACACGCATTGACACGCACTGACACACACACAGTGATACACAGTCACCCTCACACACACAGTGATACACATTGACACACACAGACACACAGTGATGCACACTGACCCACACACACATAGTGATACACACTGACACGCACACACTGAAAAACACTGACACACACACAGTGATACACACTGACCCACACACAAAGTGATACACACTGACACACACAAACACACACTGATACACACCTACACACTGACACACTCACAGACACGCACACACAAACAGTGATTCACACTGACCCACACAAAAACACAGTGGTACACACTGACACGCACTCACACAGTGATACACACTGACACACACACACAGTGATACACACTGACACACACAGTGATGCACACTGACACACACTGACACACAGTGACACACACACACACTCTCACACACACACAGTGATACACACTGACCCACACACACAGTCATGCACACTGAACAACACACACACACACAGTTGCACACATACACACACAGACACACGCACACAGTGATGCACACTGACCCACAGAAACACAGTGACACAAACTGACCCACACACACACATTGACACACACTGACACGCACACAGTAATACATACTGAACCACACACACAGTGATACACACAGACACACACACACACACACACAGTGATACAAACTGACACAGTGACACACAGTGACACACACTGACACACACACACAGTGAAACACACTGACACATACACACACAGTGACACACACACACACAGACAGTGATACACGCTGACACACACACACAGTGATACACACTGACACACACACAGTGACACACACTGACACACACACACAGTGAAACACACTGGCACACACACGCAGTGAAACACTCTGACACACACACACACAGTTATACACACTGACACACTCACACACAGTGATACACCCTCACACACACACACACACTGATACGCACTGACACATACACACAGTGATACACACTGACACACACAGACACACAGTGATGCACACTGACCCACACACACAGTAATACACACTGACACACACACACACAGTGATACACCCTCACACACACACACACACACACACACACAGTGATACACACTAACACACACAGACACACAGTGATGCACACTGACCCACAGACACAGTGATACACACTAACACACACACACACACAGTGATGCACACTGACCCACAGACACACAGTGATACACACTGACACACACAGACACACAGTGATGCACACTGACCCACACACACAGTGATACACCCTGACACACACAGACACACAGTGATGCGCACTGACCCACAGACACACAGTGATACACACTGACACACACAGAAACACAGTGACACAAACTGACCCACACACACACATTGACACACACTGACACGCACACTGTAATACATACTGAACCACACACACAGTGATACACATTGGCACACACACACAGTGAAACACACTGACACACAACACACAGTTATACACACTGACACACTCACACACAGTGATACACCCCCCCACACACACACACACAGTGATACACACTGACACATTCACACACACTGACACACACTGACACACACACAGTGATACACACTGACGCACATACAGTGACACACACTGACACACACACACAGTGAAACATACTGACACATACACACACAGTGACACACAGTGACACACACACACACACAGTGATACACGCTGACACACACACAGTGATACACAGTGACACACACACAGTGACACACACTGACACACACACACAGTGAAATACATTGGCACACACACACAGTGAAACACACTGACACACACACACACAGTGATACACCCCCCCACACACACACACAGTGATACACACTGACACATACACACAGTGATACACACTGACACACACACACACACACACACAGTGATACACACTGACACACTCACACACAGTGATACTCCCTCACACACACACACAGCGATACACACTAACACACACACGCACGCACACACACACACACAGCGATACACACTAACACACACACACACACAGTGATACACACTGACCCACAGACACACAGTGATACACACTGACACACACAGACACACAGTAATACACACTGACCCACCCCACTCACACACACACACACACACACACACACACAGTAATAGACACTGACCCACACACACACACAGTGATGTTCACTGACCCACAGACACACAGTGATACACGCTGACACAGACACACACACACAGTGATACAAACTGATACACACAGACACACAGTGATACACACTGACACACAAACACACACACACACAGTGATACACACTCACACACACACACAAAGTGATGCACACTGACACACACACACACACACACACACACACACACACACACTGATGCACCCTGACCCCCGCGCACAGTGATACACACTGCCCAAACACACATACAGTGATGCACACTGACACACACACACACACAGTGGTGCACACTGAAACACACACAGTGATACACACTGACCCACAGACACAGTGATACACACTGACACACACACACACACAGTGATACACACTGACACACACACACACACCCAAAGTAATACACACTGACCCACACACACACACACTCACAGTGATACACCCTGACCCACACACAGTGTTACACAACGACTCTCACACACATAGGGACACACACTGACACACACCCACACAGTGACACACACACACACACACACACACAGACACAGAGTGTTACACAACGACCCACACACACATAGGGACATACACTGACACACACACACATAGTGATACACACTGACACGCACACAGTGAAACACCCTGTCACACACACGCATTGACACACACTGGCACACACACAGTGATACACACTGATCCACACACACACAGTGATACACACTTACCCCCCCCCCCCAGACACAGTGATACACACTGAACCCCCCCCCAAACACGTTGATGCACACTGACACACAGTGATGTACAGTGACACAAACACACACACACACACACACACACACTCACAGTGATACACACTGACCCACACACAGTGTTACACAACGACTCTCACACACATAGGGACACTAACACACACAGTGATACACACTGACACACACACACACACAGTGATGCACACTGACCCACAGAAACACAGTGACACAAACTGACACACACACAGTGACACACACTGACACACACACACACACACACAGTGAAACACACTGACACACACACACAGTGATACACACTGACCCACACACACACAGTGATAAACACTCACACACACACACACACACACACTGTGATATACACTGACACACACAGTGATACACACTGACACACACACACACACACACACACACAGTGATACACACTGACAAACGCACAGTGACACACACTGACCCACACACACATTAATACATACTGACACACACACACACGCGCACACACACACACACACACAGTGACACACACTGACACACACACCGTGATACACAATGACACACACACAGTGACACTGTCCCTCACACGCGCAGTGATACACACTGACACACACATACAGTGATACATACTGACACACACACACAGGGAAACACACTGACACACACACACACACACACAGTGATGCACACTGACCCACACACGCAAAGTGATACAAACTGACACACACTCACAAAGTGATACACACTGACACGCACAGAGTCAAACACACTGTCACACACACGCATTGACACGCACTGACACACACACAGTGCTACACAGTCACCCTCACACACACAGTGATACACATTGACACTCACAGACACACAGTGATGCACACTGACCCACACACACATAGTGATACACACTGACACGCACACACTGAAAAACACTGACACACACACAGTGATACACACTGACCCACACACAAAGTGATACACACTGACACACACAAACACACACTGATACACACCTACACACTGACACACTCACAGACACGCACACACAAACAGTGATTCACACTGACCCACACAAAAACACAGTGGTACACACTGACACGCACTCACACAGTGATACACACTGACACACACACACAGTGATACACACTGACACACACAGTGATGCACACTGACACACACTGACACACAGTGACACACACACACACTCTCTCACACACACAGTGATACACACTGACCCACACACACAGTCATACACACTGAACAACACACACACACACACAGTTGCACACATACACACACAGACACACGCACACAGTGATGCACACTGACCCACAGAAACACAGTGACACAAACTGACCCACACACACACATTGACACACACTGACACGCACACAGTAATACATACTGAACCACACACACAGTGATACACACAGACACACACACACACAGTGATAGAAACTGACACATTGACACACAGTGACACACACTGACACACACAGACAAACAGTGATGCACACTGACCCACACACACAGTGATACACACTGACACACACACACACAGTGATACACCCTCACACACACACACACACACACACACACACACACAGTGATACACACTAACACACACAGACACACAGTGATGCACACTGACCCACAGACACAGTGATACACACTAACACACACACACACACAGTGATGCACACTGACCCACAGACACACAGTGATACACACTGACACACACAGACACACAGTGATGCACACTGACCCACACACACAGTGATACACCCTGACACACACAGACACACAGTGATGCGCACTGACCCACAGACACACAGTGATACACACTGACACACACAGAAACACAGTGACACAAACTGACCCACACACACACATTGACACACACTGACACGCACACTGTAATACATACTGAACCACACACACAGTGATACACATTGGCACACACACACAGTGAAACACACTGACACACAACACACAGTTATACACACTGACACACTCACACACAGTGGTACACCCCCCCCCACACACACACACACAGTGATACACACTGACACATTCTCACACACTGACACACACTGACACACACACACAGTGATACACACTGACGCACATACAGTGACACACACTGACACACACACACAGTGAAACATACTGACACATACACACACAGTGACACACAGTGACACACACACACACACAGTGATACACGCTGACACACACACAGTGATACACACTGACACACACACAGTGACACACACTGACACACACACAGTGAAATACATTGGCACACACACACACAGTGAAACACACTGACACACACACACACAGTTATACACACTGACACACTCACACACAGTGATACAACCCCCCCACACACACACACAGTGATACACACTGACACATACACACAGTGACACACACTGACACACACACACACACACACACACAATGATACACACTGACACACTCACACACAGTGATACTCCCTCACACACACACACAGCGATACACACTAACACACACACGCACGCACACACACACACACAGCGATACACACTGACACACACAGACACACAGTAATACACACTGACCCACCCCACTCACACACACACACACACACACACACACAGTAATAGACACTGACCCACACACACACACAGTGATGTTCACTGACCCACAGACACACAGTGATACACGCTGACACACACACACACAGTGATACAAACTGATACACACAGACACACAGTGATACACACTGACACACAAACACACACACACACAGTGATACACACTGACACACACACACAAAGTGATGCACACTGACACACACACACACACACACACACACTGATGCACCCTGACCCCCGCGCACAGTGATACACACTGCCCAAACACACATACAGTGATGCACACTTACACACACACACACACAGTGGTGCACACTGACACACACACAGTGATACACACTGACCCACAGACACAGTGATACACACTGACACACACACACACACACAGTGATACACACTGACACACACACACACCCAAAGTAATACACACTGACCCACACACACACACACACACTCACAGTGATACACCCTGACCCACACACAGTGTTACACAACGACTCTCACACACATAGGGACACACACTGACACACACCCACACAGTGACACACACACACACACACACACACACAGACACAGAGTGTTACACAACGACCCACACACACATAGGGACATACACTGACACACACACACACACACAGTGACACACAGTGGCACACACACACACACAGTGATACACACTGACACACACACACAGTGATACACACTGACACACACATTCAGTGATACACACTGACACACACACGCACAGTGACACACAGCGACACACACACACAAAGTGATACTCACTGACACCCACACACACAGTGATACACACTGTCCCCCTCACACAGTGATACACACTGACACACACACACACACACGATGATACACACTGGCACACATACACAGTGATGCACACTGACACACACACACACTGAAACACACTGACACACACACACTCAGAGATACACACTGACCCACACACAAAGTGATACACACTGACACACACAAACACACACTATTACACACCTGCACACTGACACACACATACACACGCACACACAAACCGTGATTCACGCTGACCCACACAAAAACACAGTGATACACACTGACACACACTCACACAGTGATACGCACTGACACACACACACACAGTGATACACACTGACCCACACAAACACACACAGTGATCCACACTGCCACACACACTTTGATGCACACTGACCCCCCCACACACAGTGATACACACTGACAGACACAGTGATGCACACTGACACACACTGACACACAGTGACACACACACACAGTGACACACACTGACCCACACACAGTGATACACACTGACACACACACACACACAGTGTTGCACACTGACACAGAGTGATACACAGTGACACACACACATACACACACAGTGACACACACTGACCCAAACACACACACAGTGATACACACTGAACAACACACACACTGTTGCACACCTACACACACACACACACACACAGTGATGCACACTGACCCACAGAAACACAGTGACACAAACTGACACACACACAGTGACACACACTGACACACACACACACACACACACACACACACACACAGTGAAACACACTGACACACACACACATTGATACACACTGACCCACACACACACAGTGATACACACTGACACACTCACACACACACAGTGAAACACACTGACACACACACACAGTGATACACACTGACCCACACACACAGTGATACACACTGACCCACACACACACAGTGATACACACTCACACACACACACACACTGTGATATACACTAACACACACAGTGATACACACTGACACACACACACACACACAGTGATGCACACTGACCCACAGAAACACAGTGACACAAACTGACACACACACAGTGACACACACTGACACACACACACACACACACACACACACAGTGAAACACACTGACACACACACACAGTGATACACACTGACCCACACACACACAGTGATAAACACTCACACACACACACACACACTGTGATATACACTGACACACACAGTTATACACACTGACACACACACACACACACACACACACAGTGATACACACTGACAAACGCACAGTGACACACACTGACCCACACACACAGTAATACATACTGACACACACACACGCACACACACACACACACAGTGACACACACTGACACACACACCGTGATACACAATGACACACACACACAGTGACACTGTCCCTCACACGCGCAGTGATACACACTGACACACACATACAGTGATACATACTGACACACACACACAGGGAAACACACTGACACACACACACACACACAGTGATGCACACTGACCCACACACGCAAAGTGATACAAACTGACACACACTCACAAAGCGATACACACTGACACGCACAGAGTCAAACACACTGTCACACACACGCATTGACACGCACTGACACACACACAGTGATACACAGTCACCCTCACACACAGTGATACACACTGACACACACAAACACACAGTGATGCACACTGACCCACACACACATAGTGATACACACTGACACGCACACACTGAAAAACACTGACACACACACAGTGATACACACTGACCCACACACAAAGTGATACACACTGACACACACAAACACACACTGATACACACCTACACACTGACACACTCACAGACACGCACACACAAACAGTGATTCACACTGACCCACACAAAAACACAGTGGTACACACTGACACGCACTCACACAGTGATACACACTGACACACACACACAGTGATACACACTGACACACACAGTGATGCACACTGACACACACTGACACACACACACACACTCACACACACACACAGTGATACACACTGACCCACACACACACAGTCATACACACTGAACAACACACACACACACAGTTGCACACATACACACACAGACACACGCACACAGTGATGCACACTGACCCACAGAAACACAGTGACACAAACTGACCCACACACACACATTGACACACACTGACACGCACACAGTAATACATACTGAACCACACACACAGTGATACACACAGACACACACACACACACAGTGATACAAACTGACACATTGACACACAGTGACACACACTGACACACACACACAGTGAAACACACTGACACATACACACACAGTGACACACACACACACACACACAGTGATACACGCTGACACACACACACAGTGATACACACTGACACACACACAGTGACACACACTGACACACACACACAGTGAAACACACTGGCACACACACGCAGTGAAACACTCTGACACACACACACAGTTATACACACTGACACACTCACACACAGTGATACACCCTCACACACACACACACACACTGATACGCACTGACACATACACACAGTGATACACACTGACACACACAGACACACAGTGATGCAGACTGACCCACACACACAGTGATACACACTGACACACACAAACACAGTGATACACCCTCACACACACACACACACACACACACACACACACACACACACACACAGTGATACACACTAACACACACACACACACACAGTGATGCACACTGACCCACAGACACACAGTGATACACACTGACACACACAGACACACAGTGATGCACACTGACCCACACACACAGTGATACACACTGACACACACAGACACACAGTGATGCGCACTGACCCACAGACACACAGTGATACACACTGACACACACAGAAACACAGTGACACAAACTGACCCACACACACACATTGACACACACTGACACGCACACTGTAATACATACTGAACCACACACACAGTGATACACATTGGCACACACACACAGTGAAACACACTGACACACACACACAGTTATACACACTGACACACTCACACACAGTGATACACCCCCCCCCACACACACACACAGTGATACACACTGACACATTCACACACACTGACACACACTGACACACACACACAGTGATACACACTGACGCACATACAGTGACACACACACACACACAGTGATACACGCTGACACACACAGTGATACACACTGACACACACACAGTGACACACACACACAGTGAAATACATTGGCACACACACACAGTGAAACACACTGACACACACACACAGTTATACACACTGACACACTCACACACAGTGATACACCCCCCCCCCACACACACACACAGTGATACACAGTGACACATACACACAGTGATACACACTGACACACACACACACGCACACACACACACACAGTGATACACACTGACACACTCACACACAGTGATACTCCCTCACACACACACACACAGCGATACACACTAACACACACACGCACACACACACACACAGCGATACACACTAACACACACACACACACACAGTGATACACACTGACCCACAGACACACAGTGATACACACTGACACACAGAGACACACAGTAATACACACTGACCCACCCCACTCACACACACACACACACAGTAATAGACACTGACCCACACACACACACAGTGATGTTCACTGACCCACAGACACACAGTGATACACGCTGACACACACACACAGTGATACAAACTGATACACACAGACACACAGTGATACACACTGACACACAAACACACACACGCACAGTGATACACACTCACACACACACACAAAGTGATGCACACTGACACACACACACACACACACACTGATGCACCCTGACCCCCGCGCACAGTGATACACACTGCCCAAACACACATACAGTGATGCACACTGACACACACACACACACACAGTGGTGCACACTGACACACACACAGTGATACACACTGACCCACAGACACAGTGATACACACTGACACACACACACACACAGTGATACACACTGACACACACACACACACCCACAGTGATACACACACACACACACACAGTGATGCACACTGACCCACACACAAAGTGATACACACTGACACACACAAACACTCACTGATACACACCTACACACTGACACACACGCACACTCACACACACGCATACACAAACAGTGATTCACACTGACCCACACAAAAACACAGTGATACACACTGGCACACACTCACACAGTGATACACACTGACACACACACACAGTGATACACACTGACCCACACACACACAGTGATCCAAACTGACACACACACAGTGATGCACACTGAACCCCCCCACACACAGTGATACACACTGACACACACAGTGATGCACACTGACACACACTGACACACAGTGACACACACACACACACAGACACGCACACACTGTGATGCACACTGACCCACAGAAACACAGTGACACAAACTGACCCACACACACACATTGACACACTGACACGCACACAGTAATACATACTGAACCACACACACAGTGATACACACATACATACACACACACACACACAGTGATACACACTGACACATTCACACAAAGTGATACACACTGACACGCACACAGTCAAACAGACTGTCACACACACGCATTGACACACACTGACACACATGCAGTGATACACAGTGACCCTCACACACACAGTGATGCACACTGACACACCCAGACACACAGTGATGCACACTGACCCACACACACACACACACACACACACACACACACACACACACACACACACACACACTGATGCACACTGACCCCCGCACACAGTGATACACACTGCCCAAACACACATACAGTGATGCACACTGACACACAGACACACACAGTGATGCACACTGACACACACACAGTGATACACACTGACGCACACACAGTGACACACACTGACAAACACACACAGTGAAACACACTGACACACACACACAGTTATACATACTGACACACTCACACACAGTGATACACCCTCACACACACACACACAGTGATACACACTAACACACACACACACACACAGTGATACGCACTGACACATACACACTGTGATACACACTGACACACACACACACACACACACACACACAGTGATACACACTGACACACTCACACACAGTGATATAACCTCACACACACACACACACACACACACACACACACACAGTGATACACACTAACACACACACACACAGTGATACTCACTGACTCATACACACAGTGATGCACACTGACCCACAGACACACAGTGATACACACTGACACACACAGACACACAGTGATGCACACTGACCCACACACACAGTGATACACACTGACACACACACTCACACACAGTGATACACCCTCACTCACACACACACACACACACACAGTGATACACACTGACACACACACACACACACACAGTGATACAAACTGATACACACTGACACACAGTGATACACAGTTACACACAAACACACACGCACAAAGTGATACACACTCACACACACTCACAAAGTGATGCACACTGACACACACACACACGCACACAGTGACGCACACACAGTGACACACACTGACACACACACACACACACACACACAGATGCACACTGACCCCCGCACACAGTGATACACACTGCCCAAACACACATACAGTGATGCACACTGACACACACACACACACACACACAGTGATGCACACTGACACACACACACAGTGATACACACTGACCCACAGATACAGTGAGACACACTGACACACACACACACACACAGTGATACACACTGACACACACACACACACACACACACACACACAGTAATACACACTGACCCACACACACACAAACACCCACAGTGATACACACTCACACACACACTACGTGATGCACACTGACACACACACGCACACACACAGTGACACACACACAGTGACCCAACTGACACACACACACACACACACACACACACACACTGATGCACACTGACCCCCGCACACAGTGATACACACTGCCCAAACACACATACAGTGATGCACACTGACACACACACACACAGTGATGCACACTGACACACACACACAGTGATACACACTGACCCACAGACACAGTGATACACACTGACACACACACACACAGTGATACACACTGACACACACACACACACAGTGGCACACACTGACACACACACACATTGTGATGCACACTGAACCACAGAAACACAGTGACACAAACTGACCCACACACACATTGACACACACTGACACACACACAGTGACACACCCTGACACACACACACAGTGATACACACTGACCCCCCCCCACACAAACACACAGTGATACACACTGACACACTCACACACAGTGAAACACACTCAGACACACACACACTGTGATATACACTAACACACACAGTGATACACACTGACACATACACACACAGTGATACACACTGACACACACACACAGTGATACACACTGACAAACACACAGTGACACACACTGACCCCCACACACAGTAATACATACTGACACACACACACACACACACACAGTGACACACAGTGACACACACACAGTGATACACAATGACACACACACAGTGACACTGTCCCTCACACACGCAGTGATACACACTGACACACACAGTGAAACGCACTGACACACACACACAGTGATACATACTGACACACACACACAGGGAAACACACTGACACACACACACAGTGATGCACACTGACCCACACACACAAAGTGATACACACTGACACACACTCACAAAGTGATACACACTGACACGCACACAGTCAAACACACTGTCACACACACGCATTGACACACACTGACACACACACTGACCCCCCCAGACACAGTGATACACACTGAACCCCCCCCCACACACTTTGATGCACACTGACACACAGTGATGTACAGTGACACAAACACACACACACACACACACTCACAGTGATACACACTGACCCACACACAGTGTTACATAACGACACTCACACACATAGGGACACACACTAACACACACCCACACCGTGACACACACACACACACACACACACACACACACACACACACATACACACAGAGTGTTAAACAACGACCCACACACACATAGGGACATACACTGACACACACACACACAGTGACACACAGTGGCACACACACACACACAGTGATACACACTGACACACACATACAGTGATACACACTGACACCCACACACACAGTGATACACACTGTCCCCCTCACACAGTGATGCACAATGACACACACACACACTGAAACACACTGACACACACACAGTGATACACACTGACCCACACGCAAAGTGATACACACTGACATACACAAACACACACTGATACACACCTACACACTGACACACACATACACACGCACACACAAACCGTGATTCACGCTGACCCACACAAAAACACAGTGATACACACTGACACACTCACACAGTGATACGCACTGACACACACACACACAGTGATACACACTGACCCACACACACACACACAGTGATCCACACTGCCACACACACTTTGATGCACACTGACCCCCCCACACACAGTGATACACACTGACACACACAGTGATGCACACTGACACACACTGACACACAGTGACACACACACACACACAGTGACACACACTGACCCACACACAGTGATACACACTGACACACACACACACACACACACAGTGTTGCACACTGACACAGAGTGATACACAGTGACACACACACATACACACACAGTGACACACACTGACCCACACACACACACAGTGATACACGCTGAACAACACACACACTGTTGCACACCTACACACACACACACACACAGTGATGCACACTGACCCACAGAAACACAGTGACACAAACTGACACACACACAGTGACACACACTGACACACACACACACACACTCACAGTGAAACACACTGACACACACACACAGTGATACACACTGACCCACACACACACAGTGATACACACTGACACACTCACACACACACAGTGAAACACACTGACACACACACACAGTGATACACACTGACCCACACACACAGTGATACACACTGACCCACACACACACAGTGATACACACTCACACACACACACACACACACACACACACTGTGATATACACTAACACACACAGTGATACACACTGACACACACACACACACAGTGATGCACACTGACCCACAGAAACACAGTGACACAAACTGACACACACACAGTGACACACACTGACACACACCCACACACACACACACAGTGAAACACACTGACACACACACACACAGTGAAACACACTGACCCACACACACACAGTGATACACACTCACACACACACACACACTGTGATATACACTGACACACACAGTGATACACACTGACACACACACACACACAGTGACACACACTGACACAAACACCGTGATACACAATGACACACACACAGTGACACTGTCCCTCACACGCGCAGTGATACACACTGACACACACACACAGTGATACATACTGACACACACACACAGGGAAACACACTGACACACACACACACACAGTGATGCACACTGACCCACACACACAAAGTGATACAAACTGACACACACTCACAAAGTGATACACACTGACACGCACAGAGTCAAACACACTGTCACACACACGCATTGACACGCACTGAGACACACACAGTGATACACACTGACCCTCACACACACAGTGATACACACTGACACACACAGACACAGAGGGATGCACACTGACCCACACACACATAGTGATACACACTGACACGCACACACTGAAAAACACTGACACACACACAGTGATACACACTGACCCACACACAAAGTGATACACACTGACACACACAAAGACACACTGATACACACCTACACACTGACGCACTCACAGACACGCACACACAAACAGTGATTCACACTGACCCACACAAAAACACAGTGGTACACACTGACACGCACTCACACAGTGATACACACTGACACACACACACACAGTGATACACACTGACACACACAGTGATGCACACTGACACACACTGACACACAGTGACACACACACACACACTCACACACACACACAGTGATACACACTGACCCACACACACACAGTCATACACACTGAAAAACACACACACACACAGTTGCACACATACACACACAGACACACGCACACAGTGATGCACACTGACCCACAGAAACACAGTGACACAAACTGACCCACACACACACACATTGACAAACTGACACGCACACAGTAATACATACTGAACCACACACACAGTGATACACACAGACACACACACACACACACACAGTGATACAAACTGACACATTGACACACAGTGACACACACTGACACACACACACACAGTGAAACACACTGACACATACACACACAGTGACACACACACACACAGTGATACACGCTGACACACACACACAGTGATACACACTGACACACACACAGTGACACACACTGACACACACACACAGTGAAACACACTGGCACACACACGCAGTGAAACACTCTGACACACACACACAGTTATACACACTGACACACTCACACACAGTGATACACCCTCACACACACACACACAGTGATACACACTAACACACACACACACACAGTGATACGCACTGACACATACACACAGTGATACACACTGACACACACAGACACACAGTGATGCACACTGACCCACACACACTTTGATACACACTGACACACACACACACAGTGATCCACACTGACACACCCACAGTGATGCACACTGACCCCCCCACACACTGTGATACTCAGTGACGCACACAGTGATGCACACTGACACACACTGACACACAGTGACACACACACACACACACTCACATACACACACAGTGATACACACTGACCCACACACACACAGTCATACACACTGAACAACACACACACACACAGTTGCACACATACACACACAGACAGACGCACACAGTGATGCACACTGACCCACAGAAACACAGTGACACAAACTGACCCACACACACACATTGACACACACTGACACGCACACAGTAATACATACTGAACCACACACACAGTGATACACACAGACACACACACACACAGTGATACACACTGACACATTCACACACAGTGACACACACTGACACACACACACAGTGAAACACACTGACACATACACACACAGTGACACACAGTGACACACACACACACAGTGATACACGCTGACACACACACACAGTGACACACAGTGACACACACACACACACACACAGTGACACACACACACACACACAGTGATACACACTGACACACACACAGTGACACACACTGACACACACACACACAGTGAAACACACTGGCACACACAATCAGTGAAACACTCTGACACACACACACATTTATACACACTGACACACTCACACATAGTGATACACCCTCACACACACAGTGATACACACTAACACACACACACAGTGATACGCACAGACACATACACACAGTGATACACACTGACACATACAGACACACAGTGATGCACACTGACCCACACACACAGTGATACACACTGACACACACACACACAGTGATGCACACTGACCCACAGACACACAGTGATACACATTGACACACACACACACACACACACACACAGTGATACACGCTGACACACTCACACACAGTGATACACCCTCACACACACACACACACACACAGTGATACACGCTAACACACACACACACACAGTGATACACACTGACCCACACACACAGTGATGTACACTGACCCACAGACGCACAGTGATACACACTGACACACACAGACACACAGTGATGCACATTGACCCACACACACAGTGATACACACTGACACACACACACACAGAGTAATACACACTGACCCCCCACTCACACACACACACACGCACACAGTAATAGACACTGACACACACGCACACACAGTGATGTTCACTGACCCACAGACACACAGTGATACACACTGACACACACACACACACACACACAGTGATACACACTCACACACACACACAAAGTGATGCACACTGACACACACACACGCACACAGTGAAACACACACAATGACACACACTGACACACACACACACTGATGCACACTGAACCCGCACACAGTGATACACACTGCCCAAACACACATACAGTGATGCACATTGACACACACACAGTGACACACACTGCCCCAAAGACACAGTGATACACACTGACACACACACACACAGTGATACACATTGACACACACACACACAGTAATACACACTGACCCACACACACACACACCCACAGTAATACACACTCACAGACAGTGATACACACTGAACCACACACAAAGTGATACACACTGACACACACAAACACACACCGATACACACCTACACACTGACACACACACACACACGCACACACAAACAGTGATTCACACTGACCCACACAAAAACACAGTGATACACACTGAAACACACTCACACAGTGATACACACTGACCCACACACACTCACAGTGATCCACACTGACACACCCACAGTGATGCACACTGACCCCCCCCCACACACAGTGATACACACTGACACACACAGTGATGCACACTAACACATACTGACACACAGTGACACACACACACACACACACACCGTGATACACACTGACCCACTCACACACAGTCATAAACACTGAACAACACACACACACACACTGTTGCACACATATACAAACAGACACACACACACAGTGATGCACACTGACCCACAGAAACACAGTGACACAAAGTGACCCACACACACACATTGACACACACTGACACGCACACAGTAATACATATTGAACAACACACACAGTGATACACACAGACACACACACACACACAGTGATACCTACTGACACATTCACACACAGTGATACATACTGACGCACACACATTGACACACACTGACACACACACACACAGTGAAACACACTGACACATACACACACAGTGACACACAGTGACACACACACACACACACACACTGATACACGCTGACACACACACACAGTGATACACACTGCCACACACACAGTGACACACACACACACACACAGTGAAATACACTGGCACACACAAACAGTGAAACACACTGACACACACACAGTTATACACACTGACACACTCACACACAGTGATACACCCTCACACACACACACACACACACAGTTATACACACTAACACACACACACACAGTGATACGCACTGACACATACACACAGTGATACACACTGACACACACACACACACACAGTGATACACACTGACACACACACACAGTGATACACCGTCTCACACACACACACACACACACACAGTGATACACACTAACACACACACACACACAGTGATACACACTGACTCACACACACAGTGATGCACACTGACCAACAGACACACAGTGATACACACTGACACACAAACACACACGCACACAGTGATACACACTCACACACACACACAAAGTGATGCACACTGACACACACACACATAGTGACACACACACAGCGACACACACTGACACACCCACACAGTGATACACACTGACACACACACAGTGACACACACTGACACACACACACAGTGAAACACACTGACACATACACACACAGTGACACACAGTGACACACACACACACACACAGTGATACACGCTGACACACACACACAGTGACACACAGTGACACACACACACACACACAGTGACACACACACACACACACAGTGATACACACTGACACACACACAGTGACACACACTGACACAAACACGCAGTGAAACACACTGGCACACACAATCAGTGAAACACTCTGACACACACACAAATTTATACACACTGACACACTCACACATAGTGATACACCCTCACACACACACAGTGATACACACTAACACACACACACACACAGTGATACGCACAGACACATACACACAGTGATACACACTGACACATACAGACACACAGTGATGCACACTGACCCACACACACAGTGATACACACTGACACACACACACACAGTGATGCACACTGACCCACAGACACACAGTGATACACACTGACACACACACACACACACACACACACACAGTGATACACACTGACACACTCACACACAGTGATACACCCTCACACACACACACACACACACACACAGTGATACACGCTAACACACACACACACACAGTGATACACACTGACTCACACACACAGTGATGTACACTGACCCACAGACGCACAGTGATACACACTGACACACACAGACACACAGTGATGCACACTGACCCACACACACAGTGATACACACTGACACACACACACACACAGAGTAATACACACTGACCCCCCACTCACACACACACACACGCACACAGTAATAGACACTGACCCACACACGCACACACAGTGATGTTCACTGACCCACAGACACACAGTGATACACACTGACACACACACACACACACACACACACACACAGTGATACACACTCACACACACACACACAAAGTGATGCAAACTGACACACACACACGCACACAGTGAAACACACACAATGACACACACTGACACACACACACACTGATGCACACTGAACCCGCACACAGTGATACACACTGCCCAAACACACATACAGTGATGCACATTGACACACACACAGTGATACACACTGCCCCACAGACACAGTGATACACACAGACACACACACACACACAGTGATACACATTGACACACACACACACACACACAGTAATACACACTGACCCACACACACACACACACACAGTGATACACACTCACACACAGTGATACACACTGAACCACACACAAAGTGATACACACTGACACACACAAACACACACCGATACACACCTACACACTGACACACACACACACACGCACACACAAACAGTGATTCACACTGACCCAGACAAAAACACAGTGATACACACTGAAACACACTCACACAATGATACACACTGACCCACACACACTCACAGTGATCCACACTGACACACCCACAGTGATGCACACTGACCCCCCCCCCACACACAGTGATACACACTGACACACACAGTGATGCACACTAACACATACTGACACACAGTGACACACACACACACACACACACACACAGTGATACACACTGACCCACACACACACAGTCATAAACACTGAACAACACACACACACACACTGTTGCACACATATACAAACAGACACACACACACAGTGATGCACACTGACCCGCAGAAACACAGTGACACAAAGTGACCCAAACACACACATTGACACACACTGACACGCACACAGTAATACATATTGAACAACACACACAGTGATACACACAGACACACACACACACACAGTGATACCTACTGACACATTCACACACAGTGATACATACTGACGCACACACAGTGACACACACTGACACACATACACACAGTGAAACACACTGACACATACACACACAGTGACACACAGTGACACACACACACACACACACACTGATACACGCTGACACACACACACAGTGATACACACTGACACACACACAGTGACACACACTGACACACACACACACACAGTGAAACACACTGGCACACACACACAGTGAAAGACACTGACACACACACAGTTATACACACTGACACACTCACACACAGTGATACACCCTCACACACACACACACACACACACAGTGATACACACTAACACACACACACACAGTGATACGCACTGACACATACACACAGTGATACACACTGACACACACACACACACACACAGTGATACACACTGACACACACACACAGTGATACACCGTCTCACACACACACACACACACACACAGTGATACACACTAACACACACACACACACAGTGATACACACTGACTCACACACACAGTGATGCACACTGACCAACAGACACACAGTGATACACACTGACACACAAACACACACGCACACAGTGATACACACTCACACACACACACAAAGTGATGCACACTGACACACACACACATAGTGACACACACACAGCGACACACACTGACACACCCACACAGTGATACACACTGACACACACACAGTGACACACACTGACACACACACACAGTGGAACACACTGGCACACACACACAATGAAACACTCTGAAACACACACACAGTTATACACACTGACACACTCACACACAGTGATACACCCTCACATACACACACACAGTGATACACACTAACAGACACACACACACAGTGATACGCACTGACACATACACACAGTGATACACACTGACACACACACACATACACACACACACACAGTGATACACACTGACACACACACACACAGTGATACACACTGACTCACACACACAGTGATGCACACTGACCCACAGACACACAGTGATACACACTGACACACACAGACACACAGTGATGCACACTGACCCACACACACAGTGATACACACTGACACACACACACACACACACACACAGTAATACATACTGACCCCCACTCACACACACACACAGTAATAGACACTGACCCACACACACACACAGTGATGCTCACTGACCCACAGACACACAGTGATACACACTGACACACACACACACACAGTGATACCAACTGATACTCACAGACACACAGTGATACACACTGCCCAAACACACATACAGTGATGCACACTGACACACACACACACACACAGTGATGCACACTGACCCACACACACACACACACACACTGTGATACACACTGACCCACAGACACAGTGATACACACTGACTCACACACACAGTGATACACACTGACACACACTCACACACACACACACAGACGCACACACACACACACACACACAGTAATACACACTGACCCACACACACACACCCACAGTGATACACACTCACACACACACAAAGTGATGCACACTGACACACACACGCACACACACAGTGACACACACACAGTGACACACACTGACACACACACACACAGACACACACACTGATGCACACTGACCCCCGCACACAGTGATACGCACTGCCCAAACACACATACAGTGATGCACACTGACACTCACACACACAGTGATGCACACTGACACACACACACAGTGGTACACACTGACCCACAGACACAGTGATACACACTGACACACACACACACACACAGTGGCACACACTGACTCACACACACACACACACAGTGACTCACTCACACACAGTGCCACACACACACACACAAACACAAAGTGATACACACTGACCCACACACACACACTGATACACACTGACACACGCACACACACACTCACAGTCACAGTGACACACACTTACCCACACACACACATTGACACACAGTGTTCCACACTGACCTACACACATACAGTGATACACACTGGCACACACACAGACACACAGTGATGCACACTGAACCACACACACACAGTGATTCACACTGACCCACACACACACAGTGATACACCCTGAACCACACACACACAGTGATTCACACTGACCCACACACACACACACAGTGATACACACTGACACACACTCACACAGTGATACACCCTGAACCACACACACAGTGATTCACACTGACCCACACACACAAAGTGATACACACTGACACGCACACAGTGAAACACACTGTCACACACACGCATTGACACACACTGGCACACACACAGTGATGCACACTGACCCAAACACACACAGTGATACACACTGATACCCCCACACACAGTGATGCACACTGACACACAGTGATGCACAGTGACATCCAGTGATGCACAGTGACACAAACACACACACAGACACACACACACAGTGATACACACTGACCCACACACAGTGTTACTCAACGACCCACACACACACATAGGGACACACTCTGACACACACACACACACACACACACACAGTGACACACACACACAGAGTGTTACACAACGACCCACACACGCATAGGGACACACAGTGACACACACACACACACACACGCACACACACACAGTGATACCTACTGACACATTCACACACAGTGATACATACTGACGCACACACAGTGATACACACTGACACACACACACACAGTGAAACACACTGACACATACACACACAGTGACACACAGTGACACACACACACACACACACTGATACACGCTGACACACACACACAGTGATACACACTGACACACACACACACAGTGATACACACTGACACACACACACACAGTGAAACACACTGGCACACACACACAGTGAAACACACTGACACACACACAGTTATACACACTGACACACTCACCCACAGTGATACACCCTCACACACACACACACACACACACAGTGATACACACTAACACACACACACACACAGTGATACGCACTGACACATACACACAGTGATACACACTGACACATACAGACACACAGTGATGCACACTGACCCACACACACAGTGATACACACTGACACACACACACACAGTGATGCACACTGACCCACAGACACACAGTGATACACACTGACACACACACACACACACACACACACACAGTGATACACACTGACACACTCACACACAGTGATACACCCTCACACACACACACACACACACACACAGTGATACACGCTAACACACACACACACACAGTGATACACACTGACTCACACACACAGTGATGTACACTGACCCACAGACGCACAGTGATACACACTGACACACACAGACACACAGTGATGCACACTGACCCACACACACAGTGATACACACTGACACACACACACACACAGAGTAATACACACTGACCCCCCACTCACACACACACACACGCACACAGTAATAGACACTGACCCACACACGCACACACAGTGATGTTCACTGACCCACAGACACACAGTGATACACACTGACACACACACACACACACACACACACAGTGATACACACTCACACACACACACACAAAGTGATGCAAACTGACACACACACACGCACACAGTGAAACACACACAATGACACACACTGACACACACACACACTGATGCACACTGAACCCGCACACAGTGATACACACTGCCCAAACACACATACAGTGATGCACATTGACACACACACAGTGATACACACTGCCCCACAGACACAGTGATACACACAGACACACACACACACACAGTGATACACATTGACACACACACACACACACACAGTAATACACACTGACCCACACACACACACACACACAGTGATACACACTCACACACAGTGATACACACTGAACCACACACAAAGTGATACACACTGACACACACAAACACACACCGATACACACCTACACACTGACACACACACACACACGCACACACAAACAGTGATTCACACTGACCCAGACAAAAACACAGTGATACACACTGAAACACACTCACACAATGATACACACTGACCCACACACACTCACAGTGATCCACACTGACACACCCACAGTGATGCACACTGACCCCCCCCCACACACAGTGATACACACTGACACACACAGTGATGCACACTAACACATACTGACACACAGTGACACACACACACACACACACACACACACAGTGATACACACTGACCCACACACACACAGTCATAAACACTGAACAACACACACACACACACTGTTGCACACATATACAAACAGACACACACACACAGTGATGCACACTGACCCGCAGAAACACAGTGACACAAAGTGACCCAAACACACACATTGACACACACTGACACGCACACAGTAATACATATTGAACAACACACACAGTGATACACACAGACACACACACACACACACAGTGATACCTACTGACACATTCACACACAGTGATACATACTGACGCACACACAGTGACACACACTGACACACACACACACAGTGAAACACACTGACACATACACACACAGTGACACACAGTGACACACACACACACACACACACTGATACACGCTGACACACACACACAGTGATACACACTGACACACACACAGTGACACACACTGACACACACACACACACAGTGAAACACACTGGCACACACACACAGTGAAAGACACTGACACACACACAGTTATACACACTGACACACTCACACACAGTGATACACCCTCACACACACACACACACACACACACACACACAGTGATACACACTAACACACACACACACAGTGATACGCACTGACACATACACACAGTGATACACACTGACACACACACACACACACACAGTGATACACACTGACACACACACACAGTGATACACCGTCTCACACACACACACACACACACAGTGATACACACTAACACACACACACACACAGTGATACACACTGACTCACACACACAGTGATGCACACTGACCAACAGACACACAGTGATACACACTGACACACAAACACACACGCACACAGTGATACACACTCACACACACACACAAAGTGATGCACACTGACACACACACACATAGTGACACACACACAGCGACACACACTGACACACCCACACAGTGATACACACTGACACACACACAGTGACACACACTGACACACACACACAGTGGAACACACTGGCACACACACACAATGAAACACTCTGAAACACACACACAGTTATACACACTGACACACTCACACACAGTGATACACCCTCACATACACACACACAGTGATACACACTAACAGACACACACACACAGTGATACGCACTGACACATACACACAGTGATACACACTGACACACACACACATACACACACACACACAGTGATACACACTGACACACACACACACAGTGATACACACTGACTCACACACACAGTGATGCACACTGACCCACAGACACACAGTGATACACACTGACACACACAGACACACAGTGATGCACACTGACCCACACACACAGTGATACACACTGACACACACACACACACACACACACAGTAATACATACTGACCCCCACTCACACACACACACAGTAATAGACACTGACCCACACACACACACAGTGATGCTCACTGACCCACAGACACACAGTGATACACACTGACACACACACACACAGTGATACCAACTGATACTCACAGACACACAGTGATACACACTGCCCAAACACACATACAGTGATGCACACTGACACACACACACACACAGTGATGCACACTGACCCACACACACACACACACACACTGTGATACACACTGACCCACAGACACAGTGATACACACTGACTCACACACACAGTGATACACACTGACACACACTCACACACACACACACAGACGCACACACACACACACACACACAGTAATACACACTGACCCACACACACACACCCACAGTGATACACACTCACACACACACAAAGTGATGCACACTGACACACACACGCACACACACAGTGACACACACACAGTGACACACACTGACACACACACACACAGACACACACACTGATGCACACTGACCCCCGCACACAGTGATACGCACTGCCCAAACACACATACAGTGATGCACACTGACACTCACACACACAGTGATGCACACTGACACACACACACAGTGGTACACACTGACCCACAGACACAGTGATACACACTGACACACACACACACACACACACAGTGGCACACACTGACTCACACACACACACACACAGTGACTCACTCACACACAGTGCCACACACACACACACAAACACAAAGTGATACACACTGACCCACACACACACACTGATACACACTGACACACGCACACACACACTCACAGTCACAGTGACACACACTTACCCACACACACACATTGACACACAGTGTTCCACACTGACCTACACACATACAGTGATACACACTGGCACACACACAGACACACAGTGATGCACACTGAACCACACACACACAGTGATTCACACTGACCCACACACACACAGTGATACACCCTGAACCACACACACACAGTGATTCACACTGACCCACACACACACACACAGTGATACACACTGACACACACTCACACAGTGATACACCCTGAACCACACACACAGTGATTCACACTGACCCACACACACAAAGTGATACACACTGACACGCACACAGTGAAACACACTGTCACACACACGCATTGACACACACTGGCACACACACAGTGATGCACACTGACCCAAACACACACAGTGATACACACTGATACCCCCACACACAGTGATGCACACTGACACACAGTGATGCACAGTGACATCCAGTGATGCACAGTGACACAAACACACACACAGACACACACACACAGTGATACACACTGACCCACACACAGTGTTACTCAACGACCCACACACACACATAGGGACACACTCTGACACACACACACACACACACACACACAGTGACACACACACACAGAGTGTTACACAACGACCCACACACGCATAGGGACACACAGTGACACACACACACACACACACGCACACACACACAGTGATACCTACTGACACATTCACACACAGTGATACATACTGACGCACACACAGTGATACACACTGACACACACACACACAGTGAAACACACTGACACATACACACACAGTGACACACAGTGACACACACACACACACACACTGATACACGCTGACACACACACACAGTGATACACACTGACACACACACACACAGTGATACACACTGACACACACACACACAGTGAAACACACTGGCACACACACACAGTGAAACACACTGACACACACACAGTTATACACACTGACACACTCACCCACAGTGATACACCCTCACACACACACACACACACAGTGATACACACTAACACACACACACACACAGTGATACGCACTGACACATACACACAGTGATACACACTGACACACACACACACACAGTGATACACACTGACACACACACACAGTGATACACCCTCACACACACACACACACACACACACACACACACACACACAGTGATACACACTAACACACACACACACACACACACACAGTGATGCACACTGACTCACACACACAGTGATGCACACTGACCAACAGACACACAGTGATACACACTGACACACACAGACACACAGTGATGCACACTGACACACACACACAGTGATACACACTGACACACACACACACACACACACACAGTAATACACACTTACCCCACCCACACACACATACAGTAATAGACACTGACCCACACACACACAGTGATGCTCACTGACCCACAGACACACAGTGATACACACTGACACACACACACACACAGTGATAAAAACTGATACACACAGACACACAGTGATACACATTGACACACAAACACACACGCACACAGTGATACACACTCACACACACACACACAAAGTGATGCACACTGACACACACACACATAGTGACACACACACAGCGACACACACTGACACACCCACACAGTGATACACACTGACACACACACAGTGACACACACTGACACACACACACACAGTGGAACACACTGGCACACACACAATGAAACACTCTGAAACACACACACAGTTATACACACTGACACACTCACACACAGTGATACACCCTCACATACACACACACAGTGATACACACTAACAGACACACACACAGTGATACGCACTGACACATACACACAGTGATACACACTGACACACACACACACACACAGTGATACACACTGACACACACACACACACACAGTGATACACACTGACTCACACACACAGTGATGCACACTGACCCACAGACACACAGTGATACACACTGACACACACAGACACACAGTGATGCACACTGACCCACACACACAGTGATACACACTGACACACACACACACACACAGTAATACATACTGACCCCCACTGACACACACACACAGTACTAGACACTGACCCACACACACACACAGTGATGCTCACTGACCCACAGACACACAGTGATACACACTGACACACACACACACACAGTGATACCAACTGATACTCACAGACACACAGTGATACACACTGCCCAAACACACATACAGTGATGCACACTGACACACACACAGTGACACACACTGACACACACACACAGTGAAACACACTGACACATACACACACAGTGACACACAGTGACACACACACACACACACAGTGATACACGCTGACACACACACACAGTGACACACAGTGACACACACACACACACACAGTGACACACACACACACACACAGTGATACACACTGACACACACACAGTGACACACACTGACACAAACACACAGTGAAACACACTCGCACACACAATCAGTGAAACACTCTGACACACACACACATTTATACACACTGACACACTCACACATAGTGATACACCCTCACACACACACAGTGATACACACTAACACACACACACACAGTGATACGCACAGACACATACACACAGTGATACACACTGACACATACAGACACACAGTGATGCACACTGACCCACACACACAGTGATACACACTGACACACACACACACAGTGATGCACACTGACCCACAGACACACAGTGATACACACTGACACACACACACACACACACACACACAGTGATACACACTGACACACTCACACACAGTGATACACCCTCACACACACACACACACACACCGTGATACACGCTAACACACACACACACACAGTGATACACACTGACTCACACACACCGTGATGTACACTGACCCACAGACGCACAGTGATACACACTGACACACACAGACACACAGTGATGCACACTGACCCACACACACAGTGATACACACTGACACACACACACACAGAGTAATACACACTGACCCCCCACTCACACACACACACACACGCACACAGTAATAGACACTGACCCACACACGCACACACAGTGATGTTCACTGACCCACAGACACACAGTGATACACACTGACACACACACACACACACACACACAGTGATACACACTCACACACACACACAAAGTGATGCAAACTGACACACACACACGCACACAGTGAAACACACACAATGACACACACTGACACACACACACACTGATGCACACTGAACCCGCACACAGTGATACACACTGCCCAAACACACATACAGTGATGCACATTGACACACACACAGTGATACACACTGCCCCACAGACACAGTGATACACACTGACCCACACACACACACACCCACAGTGATACACACTCACACACAGTGATACACACTGAACCACACACAAAGTGATACACACTGACACACACAAACACACACCGATACACACCTACACACTGACACACACACACACGCACACACAAACAGTGATTCACACTGACCCACACAAAAACACAGTGATACACACTGAAACACACTCACACAGTGATACACACTGACCCACACACACTCACAGTGATCCACACTGACACACCCACAGTGATGCACACTGACCCCCCCCCACACACAGTGATACACACTGACACACACAGTGATGCACACTAACACGTACTGACACACAGTGACACACACACACACACACACAGTGATACACACTGACCCACACACACACAGTCATAAACACTGAACAACACACACACACAAACACACTGTTGCACACATATACAAACAGACACACACACACAGTGATGCACACTGACCCACAGAAACACAGTGACACAAAGTGACCCACACACACACATTGACACACACTGACACGCACACAGTAATACATATTGAACAACACACACAGTGATACACACAGACACACACACACACAGTGATACCTACTGACACATTCACACACAGTGATACATACTGACGCACACACAGTGACACACACTGACACACACACACACAGTGAAACACACTGACACATACACACACAGTGACACACAGTGACACACACACACACACACACTGATACACGCTGACACACACACACAGTGATACACACTGACACACACACAGTGACACACACTGACACACACACACACAGTGAAACACACTGGCACACACACACAGTGAAACACACTGACACACACACAGTTATACACACTGACACACTCACACACAGTGATACACCCTCACACACACACACACACACACACACAGTGATACACACTAACACACACACACACAGTGATACGCACTGACACATACACACAGTGATACACACTGACACACACACACACACACACAGTGATACACACTGACACACACACACAGTGATACACCGTCTCACACACACACACACACACACAGTGATACACACTAACACACACACACACAGTGATACACACTGACTCACACACACAGTGATGCACACTGACCAACAGACACACAGTGATACACACTGACACACAAACACACACGCACACAGTGATACACACTCACACACACACACAAAGTGATGCACACTGACACACACACACATAGTGACACACACACAGCGACACACACTGACACACCCACACAGTGATACACACTGACACACACACAGTGACACACACTGACACACACACACAGTGGAACACACTGGCACACACACACAATGAAACACTCTGAAACACACACACAGTTATACACACTGACACACTCACACACAGTGATACACCCTCACATACACACACACAGTGATACACACTAACAGACACACACACACAGTGATACGCACTGACACATACACACAGTGATACACACTGACACACACACACATACACACACACACACAGTGATACACACTGACACACCCACACACACACACACAGTGATACACACTGACTCACACACACAGTGATGCACACTGACCCACAGACACACAGTGATACACACTGACACACACAGACACACAGTGATGCACACTGACCCACACACACAGTGATACACACTGACACACACACACACACACACAGTAATACATACTGACCCCCACTCACACACACACACAGTAATAGACACTGACCCACACACACACACAGTGATGCTCACTGACCCACAGACACACAGTGATACACACTGACACACACACACACACAGTGATACCAACTGATACTCACAGACACACAGTGATACACACTGCCCAAACACACATACAGTGATGCACACTGACACACACACAGTGACACACACTGACACACACACACAGTGAAACACACTGACACATACACACACAGTGACACACAGTGACACACACACACACACACAGTGATACACGCTGACACACACACACAGTGACACACAGTGACACACACACACACACACAGTGACACACACACACACACACAGTGATACACACTGACACACACACAGTGACACACACTGACACAAACACACAGTGAAACACACTCGCACACACAATCAGTGAAACACTCTGACACACACACACATTTATACACACTGACACACTCACACATAGTGATACACCCTCACACACACACAGTGATACACACTAACACACACACACAGTGATACGCACAGACACATACACACAGTGATACACACTGACACATACAGACACACAGTGATGCACACTGACCCACACACACAGTGATACACACTGACACACACACACACAGTGATGCACACTGACCCACAGACACACAGTGATACACACTGACACACACACACACACACACACACACACAGTGATACACACTGACACACTCACACACAGTGATACACCCTCACACACACACACACACACACCGTGATACACGCTAACACACACACACACACAGTGATACACACTGACTCACACACACCGTGATGTACACTGACCCACAGACGCACAGTGATACACACTGACACACACAGACACACAGTGATGCACACTGACCCACACACACAGTGATACACACTGACACACACACACACAGAGTAATACACACTGACCCCCCACTCACACACACACACACGCACACAGTAATAGACACTGACCCACACACGCACACACAGTGATGTTCACTGACCCACAGACACACAGTGATACACACTGACACACACACACACACAGTGATACACACTCACACACACACACAAAGTGATGCAAACTGACACACACACACGCACACAGTGAAACACACACAATGACACACACTGACACACACACACACTGATGCACACTGAACCCGCACACAGTGATACACACTGCCCAAACACACATACAGTGATGCACATTGACACACACACAGTGATACACACTGCCCCACAGACACAGTGATACACACTGACCCACACACACACACACCCACAGTGATACACACTCACACACAGTGATACACACTGAACCACACACAAAGTGATACACACTGACACACACAAACACACACCGATACACACCTACACACTGACACACACACACACGCACACACAAACAGTGATTCACACTGACCCACACAAAAACACAGTGATACACACTGAAACACACTCACACAGTGATACACACTGACCCACACACACTCACAGTGATCCACACTGACACACCCACAGTGATGCACACTGACCCCCCCCCACACACAGTGATACACACTGACACACACAGTGATGCACACTAACACGTACTGACACACAGTGACACACACACACACACACACAGTGATACACACTGACCCACACACACACAGTCATAAACACTGAACAACACACACACACACACTGTTGCACACATATACAAACAGACACACACACACAGTGATGCACACTGACCCACAGAAACACAGTGACACAAAGTGACCCACACACACACATTGACACACACTGACACGCACACAGTAATACATATTGAACAACACACACAGTGATACACACAGACACACACACACACAGTGATACCTACTGACACATTCACACACAGTGATACATACTGACGCACACACAATGACACACACTGACACACACACACACAGTGAAACACACTGACACATACACACACAGTGACACACAGTGACACACACACACACACACACTGATACACGCTGACACACACACACAGTGATACACACTGACACACACACAGTGACACACACTGACACACACACACACAGTGAAACACACTGGCACACACACACAGTGAAACACACTGACACACACACAGTTATACACACTGACACACTCACACACAGTGATACACCCTCACACACACACACACACACACACAGTGATACACACTAACACACACACACACAGTGATACGCACTGACACATACACACAGTGATACACACTGACACACACACACACACACACAGTGATACACACTGACACACACACACAGTGATACACCGTCTCACACACACACACACACACAGTGATACACACTAACACACACACACACAGTGATACACACTGACTCACACACACAGTGATGCACACTGACCAACAGACACACAGTGATACACACTGACACACAAACACACACGCACACAGTGATACACACTCACACACACACACAAAGTGATGCACACTGACACACACACACATAGTGACACACACACAGCGACACACACTGACACACCCACACAGTGATACACACTGACACACACACAGTGACACACACTGACACACACACACAGTGGAACACACTGGCACACACACACAATGAAACACTCTGAAACACACACACAGTTATACACACTGACACACTCACACACAGTGATACACCCTCACATACACACACACAGTGATACACACTAACAGACACACACACACAGTGATACGCACTGACACATACACACAGTGATACACACTGACACACACACACATACACACACACACACAGTGATACACACTGACACACACACACACACACACACAGTGATACACACTGACTCACACACACAGTGATGCACACTGACCCACAGACACACAGTGATACACACTGACACACACAGACACACAGTGATGCACACTGACCCACACACACAGTGATACACACTGACACACACACACACACACACAGTAATACATACTGACCCCCACTCACACACACACACAGTAATAGACACTGACCCACACACACACACAGTGATGCTCACTGACCCACAGACACACAGTGATACACACTGACACACACACACACACAGTGATACCAACTGATACTCACAGACACACAGTGATACACACTGCCCAAACACACATACAGTGATGCACACTGACACACACACACACACAGTGATGCACACTGACCCACACACACACACACACACACTGTGATACACACTGACCCACAGACACAGTGATACACACTGACTCACACACACAGTGATACACACTGACACACACTCACACACACACACACAGACGCACACACACACACACACACACACAGTAATACACACTGACCCACACACACACACACCCACAGTGATACACACTCACACACACACAAAGTGATGCACACTGACACACACACGCACACACACAGTGACACACACACAGTGACACACACTGACACACACACACACAGACACACACACTGATGCACACTGACCCCCGCACACAGTGATACGCACTGCCCAAACACACATACAGTGATGCACACTGACACTCACACACACAGTGATGCACACTGACACACACACACAGTGGTACACACTGACCCACAGACACAGTGATACACACTGACACACACACACACACACACAGTGGCACACACTGACTCACACACACACACACACACAGTGACTCACACACACACAGTGCCACACACACACACACAAACACAAAGTGATACACACTGACCCACACACACACACTGATACACACTGACACACGCACACACACACTCACAGTCACAGTGACACACACTTACCCACACACACACATTGACACACAGTGTTCCACACTGACCTACACACATACAGTGATACACACTGGCACACACACAGACACACAGTGATGCACACTGAACCACACACACACAGTGATTCACACTGACCCACACACACACAGTGATACACCCTGAACCACACACACACAGTGATTCACACTGACCCACACACACACACACACAGTGATACACACTGACACACACTCACACAGTGATACACCCTGAACCACACACACAGTGATTCACACTGACACATACAGACACACAGTGATGCACACTGACCCACACACACAGTGATACACACTGACACACACACACACAGTGATGCACACTGACCCACAGACACACAGTGATACACACTGACACACACACACACACACACACACACACACAGTGATACACACTGACACACTCACACACAGTGATACACCCTCACACACACACACACACACACCGTGATACACGCTAACACACACACACACACAGTGATACACACTGACTCACACACACCGTGATGTACACTGACCCACAGACGCACAGTGATACACACTGACACACACAGACACACAGTGATGCACACTGACCCACACACACAGTGATACACACTGACACACACACACACAGAGTAATACACACTGACCCCCCACTCACACACACACACACACGCACACAGTAATAGACACTGACCCACACACGCACACACAGTGATGTTCACTGACCCACAGACACACAGTGATACACACTGACACACACACACACACACACAGTGATACACACTCACACACACACACAAAGTGATGCAAACTGACACACACACACGCACACAGTGAAACACACACAATGACACACACTGACACACACACACACTGATGCACACTGAACCCGCACACAGTGATACACACTGCCCAAACACACATACAGTGATGCACATTGACACACACACAGTGATACACACTGCCCCACAGACACAGTGATACACACTGACCCACACACACACACACCCACAGTGATACACACTCACACACAGTGATACACACTGAACCACACACAAAGTGATACACACTGACACACACAAACACACACCGATACACACCTACACACTGACACACACACACACGCACACACAAACAGTGATTCACACTGACCCACACAAAAACACAGTGATACACACTGAAACACACTCACACAGTGATACACACTGACCCACACACACTCACAGTGATCCACACTGACACACCCACAGTGATGCACACTGACCCCCCCCCACACACAGTGATACACACTGACACACACAGTGATGCACACTAACACGTACTGACACACAGTGACACACACACACACACACACAGTGATACACACTGACCCACACACACACAGTCATAAACACTGAACAACACACACACACACACTGTTGCACACATATACAAACAGACACACACACACAGTGATGCACACTGACCCACAGAAACACAGTGACACAAAGTGACCCACACACACACATTGACACACACTGACACGCACACAGTAATACATATTGAACAACACACACAGTGATACACACAGACACACACACACACAGTGATACCTACTGACACATTCACACACAGTGATACATACTGACGCACACACAGTGACACACACTGACACACACACACACAGTGAAACACACTGACACATACACACACAGTGACACACAGTGACACACACACACACACACACTGATACACGCTGACACACACACACAGTGATACACACTGACACACACACAGTGACACACACTGACACACACACACACAGTGAAACACACTGGCACACACACACAGTGAAACACACTGACACACACACAGTTATACACACTGACACACTCACACACAGTGATACACCCTCACACACACACACACACACACACAGTGATACACACTAACACACACACACACAGTGATACGCACTGACACATACACACAGTGATACACACTGACACACACACACACACACACAGTGATACACACTGACACACACACACAGTGATACACCGTCTCACACACACACACACACAGTGATACACACTAACACACACACACACAGTGATACACACTGACTCACACACACAGTGATGCACACTGACCAACAGACACACAGTGATACACACTGACACACAAACACACACGCACACAGTGATACACACTCACACACACACACAAAGTGATGCACACTGACACACACACACATAGTGACACACACACAGCGACACACACTGACACACCCACACAGTGATACACACTGACACACACACAGTGACACACACTGACACACACACACAGTGGAACACACTGGCACACACACACAATGAAACACTCTGAAACACACACACAGTTATACACACTGACACACTCACACACAGTGATACACCCTCACATACACACACACAGTGATACACACTAACAGACACACACACACAGTGATACGCACTGACACATACACACAGTGATACACACTGACACACACACACATACACACACACACACAGTGATACACACTGACACACCCACACACACACACACACAGTGATACACACTGACTCACACACACAGTGATGCACACTGACCCACAGACACACAGTGATACACACTGACACACACAGACACACAGTGATGCACACTGACCCACACACACAGTGATACACACTGACACACACACACACACACACAGTAATACATACTGACCCCCACTCACACACACACACAGTAATAGACACTGACCCACACACACACACAGTGATGCTCACTGACCCACAGACACACAGTGATACACACTGACACACACACACACACAGTGATACCAACTGATACTCACAGACACACAGTGATACACACTGCCCAAACACACATACAGTGATGCACACTGACACACACACAGTGACACACACTGACACACACACACAGTGAAACACACTGACACATACACACACAGTGACACACAGTGACACACACACACACACACAGTGATACACGCTGACACACACACACAGTGACACACAGTGACACACACACACACACACAGTGACACACACACACACACACAGTGATACACACTGACACACACACAGTGACACACACTGACACAAACACACAGTGAAACACACTCGCACACACAATCAGTGAAACACTCTGACACACACACACATTTATACACACTGACACACTCACACATAGTGATACACCCTCACACACACACAGTGATACACACTAACACACACACACACAGTGATACGCACAGACACATACACACAGTGATACACACTGACACATACAGACACACAGTGATGCACACTGACCCACACACACAGTGATACACACTGACACACACACACACAGTGATGCACACTGACCCACAGACACACAGTGATACACACTGACACACACACACACACACACACACACACACACAGTGATACACACTGACACACTCACACACAGTGATACACCCTCACACACACACACACACACACCGTGATACACGCTAACACACACACACACACAGTGATACACACTGACTCACACACACCGTGATGTACACTGACCCACAGACGCACAGTGATACACACTGACACACACAGACACACAGTGATGCACACTGACCCACACACACAGTGATACACACTGACACACACACACACAGAGTAATACACACTGACCCCCCACTCACACACACACACACGCACACAGTAATAGACACTGACCCACACACGCACACACAGTGATGTTCACTGACCCACAGACACACAGTGATACACACTGACACACACACACACACACACACACAGTGATACACACTCACACACACACACAAAGTGATGCAAACTGACACACACACACGCACACAGTGAAACACACACAATGACACACACTGACACACACACACACTGATGCACACTGAACCCGCACACAGTGATACACACTGCCCAAACACACATACAGTGATGCACATTGACACACACACAGTGATACACACTGCCCCACAGACACAGTGATACACACTGACCCACACACACACACACCCACAGTGATACACACTCACACACAGTGATACACACTGAACCACACACAAAGTGATACACACTGACACACACAAACACACACCGATACACACCTACACACTGACACACACACACACGCACACACAAACAGTGATTCACACTGACCCACACAAAAACACAGTGATACACACTGAAACACACTCACACAGTGATACACACTGACCCACACACACTCACAGTGATCCACACTGACACACCCACAGTGATGCACACTGACCCCCCCCCCCACACACAGTGATACACACTGACACACACAGTGATGCACACTAACACGTACTGACACACAGTGACACACACACACACACACACACAGTGATACACACTGACCCACACACACACAGTCATAAACACTGAACAACACACACACACACACTGTTGCACACATATACAAACAGACACACACACACAGTGATGCACACTGACCCACAGAAACACAGTGACACAAAGTGACCCACACACACACATTGACACACACTGACACGCACACAGTAATACATATTGAACAACACACACAGTGATACACACAGACACACACACACACAGTGATACCTACTGACACATTCACACACAGTGATACATACTGACGCACACACAATGACACACACTGACACACACACACACAGTGAAACACACTGACACATACACACACAGTGACACACAGTGACACACACACACACACACACTGATACACGCTGACACACACACACAGTGATACACACTGACACACACACAGTGACACACACTGACACACACACACACAGTGAAACACACTGGCACACACACACAGTGAAACACACTGACACACACACAGTTATACACACTGACACACTCACACACAGTGATACACCCTCACACACACACACACACACACACACAGTGATACACACTAACACACACACACACAGTGATACGCACTGACACATACACACAGTGATACACACTGACACACACACACACACACACAGTGATACACACTGACACACACACACAGTGATACACCGTCTCACACACACACACACACACAGTGATACACACTAACACACACACACAGTGATACACACTGACTCACACACACAGTGATGCACACTGACCAACAGACACACAGTGATACACACTGACACACAAACACACACGCACACAGTGATACACACTCACACACACACACAAAGTGATGCACACTGACACACACACACATAGTGACACACACACAGCGACACACACTGACACACCCACACAGTGATACACACTGACACACACACAGTGACACACACTGACACACACACACAGTGGAACACACTGGCACACACACACAATGAAACACTCTGAAACACACACACAGTTATACACACTGACACACTCACACACAGTGATACACCCTCACATACACACACACAGTGATACACACTAACAGACACACACACACAGTGATACGCACTGACACATACACACAGTGATACACACTGACACACACACACATACACACACACACACAGTGATACACACTGACACACACACACACACACACACAGTGATACACACTGACTCACACACACAGTGATGCACACTGACCCACAGACACACAGTGATACACACTGACACACACAGACACACAGTGATGCACACTGACCCACACACACAGTGATACACACTGACACACACACACACACACACAGTAATACATACTGACCCCCACTCACACACACACACAGTAATAGACACTGACCCACACACACACACAGTGATGCTCACTGACCCACAGACACACAGTGATACACACTGACACACACACACACACAGTGATACCAACTGATACTCACAGACACACAGTGATACACACTGCCCAAACACACATACAGTGATGCACACTGACACACACACACACACAGTGATGCACACTGACCCACACACACACACACACACACTGTGATACACACTGACCCACAGACACAGTGATACACACTGACTCACACACACAGTGATACACACTGACACACACTCACACACACACACACAGACGCACACACACACACACACACACACAGTAATACACACTGACCCACACACACACACACCCACAGTGATACACACTCACACACACACAAAGTGATGCACACTGACACACACACGCACACACACAGTGACACACACACAGTGACACACACTGACACACACACACACAGACACACACACTGATGCACACTGACCCCCGCACACAGTGATACGCACTGCCCAAACACACATACAGTGATGCACACTGACACTCACACACACAGTGATGCACACTGACACACACACACAGTGGTACACACTGACCCACAGACACAGTGATACACACTGACACACACACACACACACACAGTGGCACACACTGACTCACACACACACACACACACAGTGACTCACACACACACAGTGCCACACACACACACACAAACACAAAGTGATACACACTGACCCACACACACACACTGATACACACTGACACACGCACACACACACTCACAGTCACAGTGACACACACTTACCCACACACACACATTGACACACAGTGTTCCACACTGACCTACACACATACAGTGATACACACTGGCACACACACAGACACACAGTGATGCACACTGAACCACACACACACAGTGATTCACACTGACCCACACACACACAGTGATACACCCTGAACCACACACACACAGTGATTCACACTGACCCACACACACACACACACAGTGATACACACTGACACACACTCACACAGTGATACACCCTGAACCACACACACAGTGATTCACACTGACCCACACACACAAAGTGATACACACTGACACGCACACAGTGAAACACACTGTCACACACACGCATTGACACACACTGGCACACACACAGTGATGCACACTGACCCAAACACACACAGTGATACACACTGATCCCCCCACACACAGTGATGCACACTGACACACAGTGATGCACAGTGACATCCAGTGATGCACAGTGACACAAACACACACACAGACACACACACACAGTGATACACACTGACCCACACACAGTGTTACTCAACGACCCACACACACACATAGGGACACACTCTGACACACACACACACACACAGTGACACACACACACAGAGTGTTACACAACGACCCACACACGCATAGGGACACACAGTGACACACACACACACGCACACACACACAGTGATACCTACTGACACATTCACACACAGTGATACATACTGACGCACACACAGTGACACACAGTGACACACACACACACAGTGAAACACACTGACACATACACACACAGGGACACACAGTGACACACACACACACACACACTGATACACGCTGACACACACACACAGTGATACACACTGACACACACACACACAGTGACACACACTGACACACACACACACAGTGAAACACACTGGCACACACACACAGTGAAACACACTGACACACACACAGTTATACACACTGACACACTCACACACAGTGATAGACCCTCACACACACACACACACACACAGACAGTGATACACACTAACACACACACACACAGTGATACGCACTGACACACACACACAGTGATACACATTGACACACACACACAGTGATACACCCTCACACACACACACACACACACACAGTGATACACACTAACACACACACACACACACAGTGATGCACACTGACTCACACACACAGTGATGCACACTGACCAACAGACACACAGTGATACACACTGACACACACAGACACACAGTGATGCACACTGACACACACACACAGTGATACACACTGACACACACACACACACACACACACAGTAATACACACTTACCCCACCCACACACACATACAGTAATAGACACTGACCCACACACACACAGTGATGCTCACTGACCCACAGACACACAGTGATACACACTGACACACACACACACACAGTGATAAAAACTGATACACACAGACACACAGTGATACACATTGACACACAAACACACACGCACACAGTGATACACACTCACACACACACACACAAAGTGATGCACACTGACACACACACACATAGTGACACACACACAGCGACACACACTGACACACCCACACAGTGATACACACTGAAACACACACAGTGACACACACTGACACACACACACACAGTGGAACACACTGGCACACACACACAATGAAACACTCTGAAACACACACACAGTTATACACACTGACACACTCACACACAGTGATACACCCTCACATACACACACACAGTGATACACACTAACAGACACACACACAGTGATACGCACTGACACATACACACAGTGATACACACTGACACACACACACACACACAGTGATACACACTGACACACACACACACACACACACACAGTGATACACACTGACTCACACACACAGTGATGCACACTGACCCACAGACACACAGTGATACACACTGACACACACAGACACACAGTGATGCACACTGACCCACACACACAGTGATACACACTGACACACACACACACACACACAGTGATACACACTGACACACACACACACACAGTGATACCAACTGATACTCACAGACACACAGTGATACACACTGCCCAAACACACATACAGTGATGCACACTGACACACACACACACAGTGATGCACACTGACCCACACACACACACACACACACACAGTGATACACACTGACCCACAGACACAGTGATACACACTGACTCACACACACAGTGATACACACTGACACACACTCACACACACAAACAGACGCACACACACACACACACACACACAGTAATACACACTGACCCACACACACACCCACAGTGATACACACTCACACACACACAAAGTGATGCACACTGACACACACACGCACACACACAGTGACACACACACAGTGACACACACTGACACACACACACACAGACACACACACTGATGCACACTGACCCCCGCACACAGTGATACACACTGCCCAAACACACATACAGTGATGCACACTGACACTCACACACACAGTGATGCACACTGACACACACACACAGTGGTACACACTGACCCACAGACACAGTGATACACACTGACACACACACACACACACAGTGGCACACACTGACTCACACACACACACACAGTGACACACACACACACAGTGCCACACACACAAACACAAAGTGATACACACTGACCCACACACACACACTGATACACACTGACACACGCACACACACACTCACAGTCACAGTGACACACACTTACCCACACACACACATTGACACACAGTGTTCCACACTGACCTACACACATACAGTGATACACACTGGCACACACACAGACACACAGTGATGCACACTGAACCACACACACACAGTGATTCACACTGACCCACACACACACAGTGATACACCCTGAACCACACACACACAGTGATTCACACTGACCCACACACACACACACACAGTGATACACACTGGCACACACTCACACAGTGATACACCCTGAACCACACACACACAGTGATTCACACTGACCCACACACACAAAGTGATACACACTGACACGCACACAGTGAAACACACTGTCACACACACGCATTGACACACACTGGCACACACACAGTGATGCACACTGACCCAAACACACACAGTGATACACACTGATCCCCCCACACACAGTGATGCACACTGACACACAGTGATGCACAGTGACATCCAGTGATGCACAGTGACACAAATTCACACACAGACACACACACACAGTGATACACACTGACCCACACACAGTGTTACTCAACGACCCACACACACACATAGGGACACACTCTGACACACACACACACACACACAGTGACACACACACACACAGAGTGTTACACAACGACCCACACACGCATAGGGACACACAGTGACACACACACACACACACACACACACACACGCACACACATACACACAGTGACGCACACACACACACAGTGACACACACTGAAACACACACACACAGTGACACACAGTGACACACACACACACAGTGATAAACACTGACACACAAAAATAGTGACACACACTGACACACACAGTGATACACACTTCCCCCGCACACAGAGATGCACACTGACACACACACACAGTGATGCACACTGACACACACACACATTGAAACACACTGAAACACACACACATTGACAAACACTGACACACACACAGTGATACACACTGACCCACACACACAGTGATATACACTGACATACACAGACACACACTGATACACACCTACACACACACACAAACACACACACACACACACACACACATATACACACACAAACAGTGATGCACACTGACCCACACAACCACAGTGATACACACTGACCCACACAAACACAGTGATACACACTGACACACACTCACACACTGATGCACACCGACACGCACACAGTGAAACATACCGTCACACACACGCATTGACACACACTGACACACACACTGTGATACGCACTGACACACGCACACACAGTGATACACACTGACCCACGCACACACAGTGATACACAGTGACACACACACACACACACACACAGATACACGCTGACACACACACAGTGATACACACTGATACACACACAGTGACACACACTGACACACACACACAGTGAAACACACTGGCACACACACACAGTGAAACACACTGACACACACACAGTTATGATGTGGAGACACACTGTGTATACACACTGACACACTCACACACAGTGATACACCCTCACACACACACACACAGTGATACACACTAACACACACACACACAGTGATACGCACTGACACATACAAACAGTGATACACACTGACACACACACACACACACAGTGATACACACTGACACACACACACAGTGATACACCCTCACACATACACACACGCAGTGATACACACGAACACACACACACACAGAGTAATACACACTGACCCCCCACTCACACACACACACACGCACACAGTAATGGACACTGACCCACACACGCACACACAGTGATGTTCACTGACCCACAGACACACAGTGATACACACTGACACACACACACACACACACAGTGATACACACTCACACACACACACAAAGTGATGCACACTGGCACACACACACACACGCATACAGTGACACACACACAATGACACACACTGACACACACACACACTGATGCACACTGAACCCGCACACAGTGATACACACTGCCCAAACACACATACAGTGATGCACACTGACACACACACAGTGATACACACTGCCCCACAGACACAGTGATACACACTGACACACACACACACACAGTGATACACATTGACACACACACACACACACAGTAATACACACTGACCCACACACACACACACACACCCACAGTGATACACACTCACACACACACACAGTGATACACACTGAACCACACACAAAGTGATACACACTGACACACACAAACACACACTGATACACACCTACACACTGACACACACACACACACGCACACACAAACAGTGATTCACACTGACCCACACAAAAACACAGTGATACACACTGACACACACTCACACAGTGATACAAACTGACCCACACACAATCACAGTGATCCACACTGACACACCCACAGTGATGCACACTGACCCCCCCCCCACACACAGTGATACACACTGACACACACAGTGATGCACACTAACACATACTGACACACAGTGACACACACACACACACACAGTGATACACACTGACCCACACACACACAGTCATAAACACTGAACAAAACACACACACACACTGTTGCACACATATACAAACAGACACACACACACACAGTGATGCACACTGACCCACAGAAACACAGTGACACAAAGTGACCCACACACACACATTGACACACACTGACACGCACACAGTAATACATATTGAACAACACACACAGTGATACACACAGACACACACACACACAGTGATACCTACTGACACATTCACACACAGTGATACATACTGACGCACACACAGTGACACACACTGACACACACACACACAGTGAAACACACTGACACATACACACACAGTGACACACAGTGACACACACACACTGATACACGCTGACACACACACACAGTGATACACACTGACACACACACAGTGACACACACTGACACACACACACACAGTGAAACACACTGGCACACACACACAGTGAAACACACTGACACACACACAGTTATACACACTGACACACTCACACACAGTGATACACCCTCACACACACACACACACACACACAGTGATACACACTAACACACACACACACACAGTGATACGCACTGACACATACACACAGTGATACACACTGACACACACACACACACAGAGATACACACTGACACACACACACAGTGATACACCCTCACACACACACACACACACACACACACACACAGTGATACACACTAACACACACACACACACACACACAGTGATACACACTGACTCACACACACAGTGATGCACACTGACCAACAGACACACAGGGATACACACTGACACACACAGACAGACAGTGATGCACACTGACCCACACACACAGTGATACACACTGACACACACACACACACACACACACAGTAATACACACTTACCCCACCCACACACACATACAGTAATAGACACTGACCCACACACACACAGTGATGCTCACTGACCCACAGACACACAGTGATACACACTGACACAAACACACACACAGTGATAAAAACTGATACACACAGACACACAGTGATACACATTGACACACAAACACACACGCACACAGTGATACACACTGACACACACACACACAAAGTGATGCACACTGACACACACACACATAGTGACACACACACAGCGACACACACTGACACACACACACAGTGATACACACTGACACACACAGTGACACACACTGACACACACACACAGTGGAACACACTGGCACACACACACAATGAAACACTCCGAAACACACACACAGTTATACACACTGACACACTCACACACAGTGATCCACCCTCACATACACACACACAGTGATACACACTAACAGACACACACACACAGTGATACGCACTGACACATACACACAGTGATACACACTGACACACACACACACACACACACAGTGATACACACTGACACACATACACAGTGATACACACTGACTCACACACACAGTGATGCACACTGACCCACAGACACACAGTGATACACACTGACACACACACACACACACACAGTGATACACACTGACTCACACACACAGTGATGCACACTGACCCACAGACACACAGTGATACACACTGACACACACAGACACACAGTGATGCACACTGACCCACACACACAGTGATACACACTGACACACACACACACAGTAATACATACTGACCCCCACTGACACACACACACAGTACTAGACACTGACCCACACACACACACAGTGATGCTCACTGACCCACAGACACACAGTGATACACACTGACACACACACACACACACAGTGATACCAACTGATACTCACAGACACACAGTGATACACACTGCCCAAACACACATACAGTGATGCACACTGACACACACACAGTGACACACACTGACACACACACACAGTGAAACACACTGACACATACACACACAGTGACACACAGTGACACACACACACACACACAGTGATACACGCTGACACACACACACAGTGACACACAGTGACACACACACACACACACACAGTGACACACACACACACACACAGTGATACACACTGACACACACACAGTGACACACACTGACACAAACACACAGTGAAACACACTCGCACACACAATCAGTGAAACACTCTGACACACACACACATTTATACACACTGACACACTCACACATAGTGATACACCCTCACACACACACAGTGATACACACTAACACACACACACACAGTGATACGAACAGACACATACACACAGTGATACACACTGACACATACAGACACACAGTGATGCACACTGACCCACACACACAGTGATACACACTGACACACACACACACAGTGATGCACACTGACCCACAGACACACAGTGATACACACTGACACACACACACACACACACACAGTGATACACACTGACACACTCACACACAGTGATACACCCTCACACACACACACACACACACCGTGATACACGCTAACACACACACACACACACAGTGATACACACTGACTCACACACACCGTGATGTACACTGACCCACAGACGCACAGTGATACACACTGACACACACAGACACACAGTGATGCACACTGACCCACACACACAGTGATACACACTGACACACACACACACAGAGTAATACACACTGACCCCCCACTCACACACACACACACGCACACAGTAATAGACACTGACCCACACACGCACACACAGTGATGTTCACTGACCCACAGACACACAGTGATACACACTGACACACACACACACACACACACATAGTGATACACACTCACACACACACACAAAGTGATGCAAACTGACACACACACACGCACACAGTGAAACACACACAATGACACACACTGACACACACACACACTATTGCACACTGAACCCGCACACAGTGATACACACTGCCCAAACACACATACAGTGATGCACATTGACACACACACAGTGATACACACTGCCCCACAGACACAGTGATACACACTGACCCACACACACACACACCCACAGTGATACACACTCACACACAGTGATACACACTGAACCACACACAAAGTGATACACACTGACACACACAAACACACACCGATACACACCTACACACTGACACACACACACACGCACACACAAACAGTGATTCACACTGACCCACACAAAAACACAGTGATACACACTGAAACACACTCACACAGTGATACACACTGACCCACACACACTCACAGTGATCCACACTGACACACCCACAGTGATGCACACTGACCCCCCCCCACACACAGTGATACACACTGACACACACAGTGATGCACACTAACACGTACTGACACACAGTGACACACACACACACACACACAGTGATACACACTGACCCACACACACACAGTCATAAACACTGAACAACACACACACACACACTGTTGCACACATATACAAACAGACACACACACACAGTGATGCACACTGACCCACAGAAACACAGTGACACAAAGTGACCCACACACACACATTGACACACACTGACACGCACACAGTAATACATATTGAACAACACACACAGTGATACACACAGACACACACACACACAGTGATACCTACTGACACATTCACACACAGTGATACATACTGACGCACACACAGTGACACACACTGACACACACACACACAGTGAAACACACTGACACATACACACACAGTGACACACAGTGACACACACACACACACACACTGATACACGCTGACACACACACACAGTGATACACACTGACACACACACAGTGACACACACTGACACACACACACACAGTGAAACACACTGGCACACACACACAGTGAAACACACTGACACACACACAGTTATACACACTGACACACTCACACACAGTGATACACCCTCACACACACACACACACACACACACACAGTGATACACACTAACACACACACACACAGTGATACGCACTGACACATACACACAGTGATACACACTGACACACACACACACACACACACACAGTGATACACATTGACACACACACACAGTGATACACCGTCTCACACACACACACACACACACACAGTGATACACACTAACACACACACACACAGTGATACACACTGACTCACACACACAGTGATGCACACTGACCAACAGACACACAGTGATACACACTGACACACAAACACACACGCACACAGTGATACACACTCACACACACACACAAAGTGATGCACACTGACACACACACACATAGTGACACACACACAGCGACACACACTGACACACCCACACAGTGATACACACTGACACACACACAGTGACACACACTGACACACACACACAGTGGAACACACTGGCACACACACACAATGAAACACTCTGAAACACACACACAGTTATACACACTGACACACTCACACACAGTGATACACCCTCACATACACACACACAGTGATACACACTAACAGGCACACACACACAGTGATACGCACTGACACATACACACAGTGATACACACTGACACACACACACATACACACACACACACAGTGATACACACTGACACACACACACACACACACACAGTGATACACACTGACTCACACACACAGTGATGCACACTGACCCACAGACACACAGTGATACACACTGACACACACAGACACACAGTGATGCACACTGACCCACACACACAGTGATACACACTGACACACACACACACACAGTAATACATACTGACCCCCACTCACACACACACACAGTAATAGACACTGACCCACACACACACACAGTGATGCTCACTGACCCACAGACACACAGTGATACACACTGACACACACACACACACAGTGATACCAACTGATACTCACAGACACACAGTGATACACACTGCCCAAACACACATACAGTGATGCACACTGACACACACACACACACAGTGATGCACACTGACCCACACACACACACACACACACACTGTGATACACACTGACCCACAGACACAGTGATACACACTGACTCACACACACAGTGATACACACTGACACACACTCACACACACACACACAGACGCACACACACACACACACAGTAATACACACTGACCCACACACACACACACCCACAGTGATACACACTCACACACACACAAAGTGATGCACACTGACACACACACGCACACACACAGTGACACACACACAGTGACACACACTGACACACACACACACAGACACACACACTGATGCACACTGACCCCCGCACACAGTGATACGCACTGCCCAAACACACATACAGTGATGCACACTGACACTCACACACACAGTGATGCACACTGACACACACACACAGTGGTACACACTGACCCACAGACACAGTGATACACACTGACACACACACACACACACACAGTGGCACACACTGATTCACACACACACACACACACACAGTGACTCACACACACACAGTGCCACACACACACACACAAACACAAAGTGATACACACTGACCCACACACACACACTGATACACACTGACACACGCACACACACACTCACAGTCACAGTGACACACACTTACCCACACACACACATTGACACACAGTGTTCCACACTGACCTACACACATACAGTGATACACACTGGCACACACACAGACACACAGTGATGCACACTGAACCACACACACACAGTGATTCACACTGACCCACACACACACAGTGATACACCCTGAACCACACACACACAGTGATTCACACTGACCCACACACACACACACACAGTGATACACACTGACACACACTCACACAGTGATACACCCTGAACCACACACACAGTGATTCACACTGACCCACACACACAAAGTGATACACACTGACACGCACACAGTGAAACACACTGTCACACACACGCATTGACACACACTGGCACACACACAGTGATGCACACTGGCCCAAACACACACAGTGATACACACTGATCCCCCCACACACAGTGATGCACACTGACACACAGTGATGCACAGTGACATCCAGTGATGCACAGTGACACAAACACACACACAGACACACACACACAGTGATACACACTGACCCACACACAGTGTTACTCAACGACCCACACACACACATAGGGACACACAGTGACACACACACACACACACACGCACACACACACAGTGATACCTACTGACACATTCACACACAGTGATACATACTGACGCACACACAGTGATACACACTGACACACACACACACACACACACATAGTGATACACACTCACACACACACACAAAGTGATGCAAACTGACACACACACACGCACACAGTGAAACACACACAATGACACACACTGACACACACACACACTATTGCACACTGAACCCGCACACAGTGATACACACTGCCCAAACACACATACAGTGATGCACATTGACACACACACAGTGATACACACTGCCCCACAGACACAGTGATACACACTGACCCACACACACACACACCCACAGTGATACACACTCACACACAGTGATACACACTGAACCACACACAAAGTGATACACACTGACACACACAAACACACACCGATACACACCTACACACTGACACACACACACACGCACACACAAACAGTGATTCACACTGACCCACACAAAAACACAGTGATACACACTGAAACACACTCACACAGTGATACACACTGACCCACACACACTCACAGTGATCCACACTGACACACCCACAGTGATGCACACTGACCCCCCCCCACACACAGTGATACACACTGACACACACAGTGATGCACACTAACACGTACTGACACACAGTGACACACACACACACACACACAGTGATACACACTGACCCACACACACACAGTCATAAACACTGAACAACACACACACACACACTGTTGCACACATATACAAACAGACACACACACACAGTGATGCACACTGACCCACAGAAACACAGTGACACAAAGTGACCCACACACACACATTGACACACACTGACACGCACACAGTAATACATATTGAACAACACACACAGTGATACACACAGACACACACACACACAGTGATACCTACTGACACATTCACACACAGTGATACATACTGACGCACACACAGTGACACACACTGACACACACACACACAGTGAAACACACTGACACATACACACACAGTGACACACAGTGACACACACACACACACACACTGATACACGCTGACACACACACACAGTGATACACACTGACACACACACAGTGACACACACTGACACACACACACACAGTGAAACACACTGGCACACACACACAGTGAAACACACTGACACACACACAGTTATACACACTGACACACTCACACACAGTGATACACCCTCACACACACACACACACACACACACACAGTGATACACACTAACACACACACACACAGTGATACGCACTGACACATACACACAGTGATACACACTGACACACACACACACACACACACACAGTGATACACATTGACACACACACACAGTGATACACCGTCTCACACACACACACACACACACACAGTGATACACACTAACACACACACACACAGTGATACACACTGACTCACACACACAGTGATGCACACTGACCAACAGACACACAGTGATACACACTGACACACAAACACACACGCACACAGTGATACACACTCACACACACACACAAAGTGATGCACACTGACACACACACACATAGTGACACACACACAGCGACACACACTGACACACCCACACAGTGATACACACTGACACACACACAGTGACACACACTGACACACACACACAGTGGAACACACTGGCACACACACACAATGAAACACTCTGAAACACACACACAGTTATACACACTGACACACTCACACACAGTGATACACCCTCACATACACACACACAGTGATACACACTAACAGGCACACACACACAGTGATACGCACTGACACATACACACAGTGATACACACTGACACACACACACATACACACACACACACAGTGATACACACTGACACACACACACACACACACACAGTGATACACACTGACTCACACACACAGTGATGCACACTGACCCACAGACACACAGTGATACACACTGACACACACAGACACACAGTGATGCACACTGACCCACACACACAGTGATACACACTGACACACACACACACACAGTAATACATACTGACCCCCACTCACACACACACACAGTAATAGACACTGACCCACACACACACACAGTGATGCTCACTGACCCACAGACACACAGTGATACACACTGACACACACACACACACAGTGATACCAACTGATACTCACAGACACACAGTGATACACACTGCCCAAACACACATACAGTGATGCACACTGACACACACACACACACAGTGATGCACACTGACCCACACACACACACACACACACACTGTGATACACACTGACCCACAGACACAGTGATACACACTGACTCACACACACAGTGATACACACTGACACACACTCACACACACACACACAGACGCACACACACACACACACAGTAATACACACTGACCCACACACACACACACCCACAGTGATACACACTCACACACACACAAAGTGATGCACACTGACACACACACGCACACACACAGTGACACACACACAGTGACACACACTGACACACACACACACAGACACACACACTGATGCACACTGACCCCCGCACACAGTGATACGCACTGCCCAAACACACATACAGTGATGCACACTGACACTCACACACACAGTGATGCACACTGACACACACACACAGTGGTACACACTGACCCACAGACACAGTGATACACACTGACACACACACACACACACACAGTGGCACACACTGATTCACACACACACACACACACACAGTGACTCACACACACACAGTGCCACACACACACACACAAACACAAAGTGATACACACTGACCCACACACACACACTGATACACACTGACACACGCACACACACACTCACAGTCACAGTGACACACACTTACCCACACACACACATTGACACACAGTGTTCCACACTGACCTACACACATACAGTGATACACACTGGCACACACACAGACACACAGTGATGCACACTGAACCACACACACACAGTGATTCACACTGACCCACACACACACAGTGATACACCCTGAACCACACACACACAGTGATTCACACTGACCCACACACACACACACACAGTGATACACACTGACACACACTCACACAGTGATACACCCTGAACCACACACACAGTGATTCACACTGACCCACACACACAAAGTGATACACACTGACACGCACACAGTGAAACACACTGTCACACACACGCATTGACACACACTGGCACACACACAGTGATGCACACTGGCCCAAACACACACAGTGATACACACTGATCCCCCCACACACAGTGATGCACACTGACACACAGTGATGCACAGTGACATCCAGTGATGCACAGTGACACAAACACACACACAGACACACACACACAGTGATACACACTGACCCACACACAGTGTTACTCAACGACCCACACACACACATAGGGACACACAGTGACACACACACACACACACACGCACACACACACAGTGATACCTACTGACACATTCACACACAGTGATACATACTGACGCACACACAGTGATACACACTGACACACACACACACAGTGAAACACACTGACACATACACACACAGTGACACACAGTGACACACACACACACACACACACACTGATATACGCTGACACACACACACAGTGATACACACTGACACACACACACACAGTGACACACACTGACACACACACACACAGTGAAACACACTGGCACACACACACAGTGAAACACACTGATACACACAGTTATACACACTGACACACTCACACACAGTGATAGACCCTCACACACACACACACACACACACACACACACACAGTGATACACACTAACACACACACACACAGTGATACGCACTGACACATACACACAGTGATACACACTGACACACACACACACACAGTGATACACACTGACACACACACACAGTGATACACCCTCACACACACACACACACACACACAGTGATACACACTAACACACACACACACACACACACAGTGATGCACACTGACTCACACACACAGTGATGCACACTGATCAACAGACACACAGTGATACACACTGACACACCCAGACACACAGTGATGCACACTGACACACACACACAGTGATACACACTGACACACACACACACACACACAGTAATACACACTTACCCCACCCACACACACATACAGTAATAGACACTGACCCACAAACACACAGTGATGCTCACTGACCCACAGACACACAGTGATACACACTGACACACACACACACACAGTGATAAAAACTGATACACACAGACACACAGTGATACACATTGACACACAAACACACACGCACACAGTGATACACACTCACACACACACACACAAAGTGATGCACACTGACACACACACACATAGTGACACACACACAGCGACACACACTGACACACCCACACAGTGATACACACTGACACACACACAGTGACACACACTGACACACACACACACAGTGGAACACACTGGCACACACACACAATGAAACACTCTGAAACACACACACAGTTATACACACTGACACACTCACACACAGTGATACACCCTCACATACACACACACAGTGATACACACTAACAGACACACACACACAGTGATACGCACTGACACATACACACAGTGATACACACTGACACACACACACACACACAGTGATACACACTGACACACACACACACACACACACACAGTGATACACACTGACTCACACACACAGTGATGCACACTGACCCACAGACACACAGTGATACACACTGACACACACAGACACACAGTGATGCACACTGACCCACACACACAGTGATACACACTGACACACACACACACACAGTGATACACACTGACACACACACACACACAGTGATACCAACTGATACTCACAGACACACAGTGATACACACTGCCCAAACACACATACAGTGATGCACACTGACACACACACACACACAGTGATGCACACTGACCCACACACACACACACACACACACAGTGATACACACTGACCCACAGACACAGTGATACACACTGACTCACACACACAGTGATACACACTGACACACACTCACACACACACACAGACGCACACACACACACACACACACAGTAATACACACTGACCCACACACACACCCACAGTGATACACACTCACACACACACAAAGTGATGCACACTGACACACACACGCACACACACAGTGACACACACACAGTGACACACACTGACACACACACACACAGACACACACACTGATGCACACTGACCCCCGCACACAGTGATACACACTGCCCAAACACACATACAGTGATGCACACTGACACTCACACACACAGTGATGCACACTGACACACACACACAGTGGTACACACTGACCCACAGACACAGTGATACACACTGACACACACACACACACACAGTGGCACACACTGACTCACACACACACACACACAGTGACACACACACACACAGTGACACACAGTGACACACACACACTGATACACGCTGACACACACACACAGTGATACACACTGACACACACACAGTGACACACACTGACACACACACACACAGTGAAACACACTGGCACACACACACAGTGAAACACACTGACACACACACAGTTATACACACTGACACACTCACACACAGTGATACACCCTCACACACACACACACACACACACAGTGATACACACTAACACACACACACACACAGTGATACGCACTGACACATACACACAGTGATACACACTGACACACACACACACACAGAGATACACACTGACACACACACACAGTGATACACCCTCACACACACACACACACACACACACACACAGTGATACACACTAACACACACACACACACACACACAGTGATACACAATGACTCACACACACAGTGATGCACACTGACCAACAGACACACAGGGATACACACTGACACACACAGACAGACAGTGATGCACACTGACCCACACACACAGTGATACACACTGACACACACACACACACACACACAGTAATACACACTTACCCCACCCACACACACATACAGTAATAGACACTGACCCACACACACACAGTGATGCTCACTGACCCACAGACACACAGTGATACACACTGACACAAACACACACACAGTGATAAAAACTGATACACACAGACACACAGTGATACACATTGACACACAAACACACACGCACACAGTGATACACACTGACACACACACACAAAGTGATGCACACTGACACACACACACATAGTGACACACACACAGCGACACACACTGACACACACACACAGTGATACACACTGACACACACAGTGACACACACTGACACACACACACAGTGGAACACACTGGCACACACACACAATGAAACACTCTGAAACACACACACAGTTATACACACTGACACACTCACACACAGTGATACACCCTCACATACACACACACAGTGATACACACTAACAGACACACACACACAGTGATACGCACTGACACATACACACAGTGATACACACTGACACACACACACACACACACACACAGTGATACACACTGACACACATACACAGTGATACACACTGACTCACACACACAGTGATGCACACTGACCCACAGACACACAGTGATACACACTGACACACACAGACACACAGTGATGCACACTGACCCACACACACAGTGATACACACCGACACACACACACACACAGTAATACATACTGACCCCCCACTCACACACACACACAGTAATAGACACTGACCCACACACACACACAGTGATGCTCACTGACCCACAGACACACAGTGATACACACTGACACACACACACACAGTGATACCAACTGATACTCACAGACACACAGTGATACACACTGCCCAAACACACATACAGTGATGCACACTGACACACACACACACACACAGTGATGCACACTGACCCACACACACACACACACACAGTGATACACACTGACCCACAGACACAGTGATACACACTGACTCACACACACAGTGATACACACTGACACACACACACACACGCACACACACACACAGTAATACACACTGACCCACACACACACACCCACAGTGATACACACTCACACACACACAAAGTGATGCACACTGACACACACACGCACACACACAGTGACACACACACAGTGACACACACTGACACACACACACACAGACACACACACTGATGCACACTGACGCACACACACAGTGGTACACACTGACTCACAGACAGAGTGATACACACTGACACACACACACACACACACAGTGGCACACACTGACTCACACACACACACACAGTGACACACACACACAGTGACACACACACACACAAACACAAAGTGATACACACTGACCCACACACACACACTGATACACACTGACACACGCACACACAGTGATACACCCTGAACCACACACACACACAGTGATTCACACTGACCCACACACACACACACAGTGATACACACTGACACACACTCACACAGTGATACACCCTGAACCACACACACACAGTGATTCACACTGACCCACGCACACAAAGTGATACACACTGACACGCACACAGTGAAACACACTGTCACACACACGCATTGACACACACTGGCACACACACAGTGATGCACACTGACCCAAACACACACAGTGATACACACAGATCCCCCCACACACAGTGATGCACACTGACACACAGTGATGCACAGTGACATCCAGTGATGCACAGTGACACAAACACACACACAGACACACACACACACAGTGATACACACTGACCCACACACAGTGTTACTCAACGACCCACACACACATAGGGACACACTCTGACACACACACACACACACAGTGACACACACACACAGAGTGTTACACAACGACCCACACACGCATAGGGACACACAGTGACACACACACACACACACGCACACACACACATACACACAGTGACACACACACACACACACAGTGATACACACTGAAACACACACACGCAGTGACACACAGTGACACACACAGACACACACAGTGATACACACTGACCCACACACACACAGTCATAAACACTGAACAAAACACACACGCACACTGTTGCACACATATACAAACAGACACACACACACACAGTGATGCACACTGACCCACAGAAACACAGTGACACCAAGTGACCCACACACACACATTGACACACACTGACACGCACACAGTAATACATATTGAACAACACACACAGTGATACACACAGACACACACACACACACAGTGATACCTACTGACACATTCACACACAGTGATACATACTGACGCACACACAGTGACACACACTGACACACACACACACAGTGACACACAGTGACACACACACACACACACACTGATACACGCTGACACACACACACAGTGATACACACTGAACACACACAGTGACACATACTGACACACACACACACAGTGAAACACACTGGCACACACACACAGTGAAACACACTGACACGCACACAGTTATACACACTGACACACTCACACACAGTGATACACCCTCACACACACACACACACACACAATGATACACACTAACACACACACACACAGTGATACGCACTGACACATACACACAGTGATACACACTGACACACACACACACACACACAGATACACACTGACACACACACACAGTGATACACCCTCACACACACACACACACACACACACACAGTGATACACACTAACACACACACACACACACACACAGTGATACACACTGACTCACACACACAGTGATGCACACTGACCAACAGACACACAGTGATACACACTGACACACACAGACAGACAGTGATGCACACTGACCCACACACACAGTGATACACACTGACACACACACACACACACACACACACACACACACACACACAGTAATACACACTTACCCCACCCACACACACATACAGTAATAGACACTGACCCACACACACACAATGATGCTCACTGACCCACAGACACACAGTGATACACACTGACACACACACACACACAGTGATAAAAACTGATACACACAGACACACAGTGATACACATTGACACACAAACACACACGCACACAGTGATACACACTCACACACACACACAAAGTGATGCACACTGACACACACACACATAGTGACACACACACAGCGACACACACTGACACACACACACACAGTGATACACACTGACACACACACACACAGTGGAACACACTGGCACACACACACAATGAAACACTCTGAAACACACACACAGTTATACACACTGACACACTCACACACAGTGATACACCCTCACATACACACACACAGTGATACACACTAACAGACACACACACACAGTGATACGCACTGACACATACACACAGTGATACACACTGACACACACACACACACACACACTCACACACAGTGATACACACTGACACACACACGCACACAGTGATACACACTGACACACACACACACAGTGATACCAACTGATACTCACAGACACACAGTGATACACACTGCCCAAACACACATACAGTGATGCACACTGACACACACACACACACACACAGTGATGCACACTGACCCACACACACACACACACACAGTGATACACACTGACCCACAGACACAGTGATACACACTGACTCACACACACAGTGATACACACTGACACACACACACACACACGCACACACACACACACAGTAATACACAGACCCACACACACACACCCACAGTGATACACACTCACACACACACAAAGTGATGCACACTGACACACACACGCACACACACAGTGACACACACACAGTGACACACACTGACACACACACACACAGACACACACACTGATGCACACTGACCCCCGCACACAGTGATACGCACTGCCCAAACACACATACAGTGATGCACACTGACACTCACACACACAGTGATGCACACTGACACACACACACAGTGGTACACATTGACCCACAGACACAGTGATACACACTGACACACACACACACACACACACACACACACAGTGGCACACACTGACTCACACACACACACACACAGTGACACACACACACAGTGCCACACACACACACACAAACACAAAGTGATACACACTGACCCACACACACACACTGATACACACTGACACACGCACACACACACTCACAGTCACAGTGATGCACACTGACCCACACACACACAGTGACACACACTTACCCACACACACACATTGACACACAGTGTTCCACACTGACCTACACACATACAGTGATACACACTGGCACACACACAGACACACAGTGATGCACACTGAACCACACACACACAGTGATTCACACTGACCCACACACACACAGTGATACACCCTGAACCACACACACACAGTGATTCACACTGACCCACACACACCCACACAGTGATACACACTGACACACACTCACACAGTGATACACCCTGAACCACACACACACAGTGATTCACACTGACCCACGCACACAAAGTGATACACACTGACACGCACACAGTGAAACACACTGTCACACACACGCATTGACACACACTGGCACACACACAGTGATGCACACTGACCCAAACACACACAGTGATACACACTGATCCCCCCACACACAGTGATGCACACTGACACACAGTGATGCACAGTGACATCCAGTGATGCACAGTGACACAAACACACACACAGACACACACACACAGTGATACACACTGACCGACACACAGTGTTACTCAACGACCCACACACACATAGGGACACACTCTGACACACACACACACACACACAGTGACACACACACACAGAGTGTTACACAACGACCCACACACGCATAGGGACACACAGTGACACACACACGCACACACACACATACACACAGTGACACACACACACACACACACAGTGATACACACTGAAACACACACACACAGTGACACACAGTGACACACACACACGCACACAGTGACACACACACACACAAACACAAAGTGATACACACTGACCCACACACACACACTGATACACACTGACACACGCACACACAGTGATACACCCTGAACCACACACACACACAGTGATTCACACTGACCCACACACACACACACACAGTGATACACACTGACACACACTCACACAGTGATACACCCTGAACCACACACACACAGTGATTCACACTGACCCACGCACACAAAGTGATACACACTGACACGCACACAGTGAAACACACTGTCACACACACGCATTGACACACACTGGCACACACACAGTGATGCACACTGACCCAAACACACACAGTGATACACACAGATCCCCCCACACACAGTGATGCACACTGACACACAGTGATGCACAGTGACATCCAGTGATGCACAGTGACACAAACACACACACAGACACACACACACACAGTGATACACACTGACCCACACACAGTGTTACTCAACGACCCACACACACATAGGGACACACTCTGACACACACACACACACACAGTGACACACACACACAGAGTGTTACACAACGACCCACACACGCATAGGGACACACAGTGACACACACACACACACACGCACACACACACATACACACAGTGACACACACACACACACACAGTGATACACACTGAAACACACACACGCAGTGACACACAGTGACACACACAGACACACACAGTGATACACACTGACCCACACACACACAGTCATAAACACTGAACAAAACACACACGCACACTGTTGCACACATATACAAACAGACACACACACACACAGTGATGCACACTGACCCACAGAAACACAGTGACACCAAGTGACCCACACACACACATTGACACACACTGACACGCACACAGTAATACATATTGAACAACACACACAGTGATACACACAGACACACACACACACACAGTGATACCTACTGACACATTCACACACAGTGATACATACTGACGCACACACAGTGACACACACTGACACACACACACACAGTGACACACAGTGACACACACACACACACACACTGATACACGCTGACACACACACACAGTGATACACACTGAACACACACAGTGACACATACTGACACACACACACACAGTGAAACACACTGGCACACACACACAGTGAAACACACTGACACGCACACAGTTATACACACTGACACACTCACACACAGTGATACACCCTCACACACACACACACACACACAATGATACACACTAACACACACACACACAGTGATACGCACTGACACATACACACAGTGATACACACTGACACACACACACACACACACAGATACACACTGACACACACACACAGTGATACACCCTCACACACACACACACACACACACACACAGTGATACACACTAACACACACACACACACACACACACAGTGATACACACTGACTCACACACACAGTGATGCACACTGACCAACAGACACACAGTGATACACACTGACACACACAGACAGACAGTGATGCACACTGATCCACACACACAGTGATACACACTGACACACACACACACACACACACACACACACACAGTAATACACACTTACCCCACCCACACACACATACAGTAATAGACACTGACCCACACACACACAATGATGCTCACTGACCCACAGACACACAGTGATACACACTGACACACACACACACACAGTGATAAAAACTGATACACACAGACACACAGTGATACACATTGACACACAAACACACACGCACACAGTGATACACACTCACACACACACACAAAGTGATGCACACTGACACACACACACATAGTGACACACACACAGCGACACACACTGACACACACACACACAGTGATACACACTGACACACACACACACAGTGGAACACACTGGCACACACACACAATGAAACACTCTGAAACACACACACAGTTATACACACTGACACACTCACACACAGTGATACACCCTCACATACACACACACAGTGATACACACTAACAGACACACACACACAGTGATACGCACTGACACATACACACAGTGATACACACTGACACACACACACACACACACACTCACACACAGTGATACACACTGACACACACACGCACACAGTGATACACACTGACACACACACACACAGTGATACCAACTGATACTCACAGACACACAGTGATACACACTGCCCAAACACACATACAGTGATGCACACTGACACACACACACACACACACAGTGATGCACACTGACCCACACACACACACACACACAGTGATACACACTGACCCACAGACACAGTGATACACACTGACTCACACACACAGTGATACACACTGACACACACACACACACACGCACACACACACACACAGTAATACACAGACCCACACACACACACACCCACAGTGATACACACTCACACACACACAAAGTGATGCACACTGACACACACACGCACACACACAGTGACACACACACAGTGACACACACTGACACACACACACACAGACACACACACTGATGCACACTGACCCCCGCACACAGTGATACGCACTGCCCAAACACACATACAGTGATGCACACTGACACTCACACACACAGTGATGCACACTGACACACACACACAGTGGTACACATTGACCCACAGACACAGTGATACACACTGACACACACACACACACACACACACACACACAGTGGCACACACTGACTCACACACACACACACACAGTGACACACACACACAGTGCCACACACACACACACAAACACAAAGTGATACACACTGACCCACACACACACACTGATACACACTGACACACGCACACACACACTCACAGTCACAGTGATGCACACTGACCCACACACACACAGTGACACACACTTACCCACACACACACATTGACACACAGTGTTCCACACTGACCTACACACATACAGTGATACACACTGGCACACACACAGACACACAGTGATGCACACTGAACCACACACACACAGTGATTCACACTGACCCACACACACACAGTGATACACCCTGAACCACACACACACAGTGATTCACACTGACCCACACACACCCACACAGTGATACACACTGACACACACTCACACAGTGATACACCCTGAACCACACACACACAGTGATTCACACTGACCCACGCACACAAAGTGATACACACTGACACGCACACAGTGAAACACACTGTCACACACACGCATTGACACACACTGGCACACACACAGTGATGCACACTGACCCAAACACACACAGTGATACACACTGATCCCCCCACACACAGTGATGCACACTGACACACAGTGATGCACAGTGACATCCAGTGATGCACAGTGACACAAACACACACACAGACACACACACACAGTGATACACACTGACCGACACACAGTGTTACTCAACGACCCACACACACATAGGGACACACTCTGACACACACACACACACACACAGTGACACACACACGCAGAGTGTTACACAACGACCCACACACGCATAGGGACACACAGTGACACACACACGCACACACACACATACACACAGTGACACACACACACACACACACACAGTGATACACACTGAAACACACACACACAGTGACACACAGTGACACACACACACGCACACAGTGATACACACTGACCCACACACACACAGTCATAAACACTGAACAAAACACACACACACACTGTTGCACACATATACAAACAGACACACACACACACACATTGATGCACACTGACACTCACACACACAGTGATGCACACTGACACACACACACAGTGGTACACACTGACCCACAGACACAATGATACACACTGACACACACACACACACACAGTGGCACACACTGACTCACACACACACACACACAGTGACACACACACACAGTGACACACACACACACACAAACACAAAGTGATACACACTGACCCACACACACACACTGATTCACACTGACACACGCACACACACACTCACAGTCACAGTGATGCACACTGACCCACACACACACAGTGACACACACTTACCCACACACACACATTGACACACAGTGTTCCACACTGACCTACACACATACAGTGATACACACTGGCACACACACAGACACACAGTGATGCACACTGAACCACACACACACAGTGATTCACACTGACCCACACACACACAGTGATACACCCTGAACCACACACACACACAGTGATTCACACTGACCCACACACACACACACACAGTGATACACACTGACACACACTCACACAGTGATACACCCTGAACCACACACACACAGTGATTCACACTGACCCACGCACACAAAGTGATACACACTGACACGCACACAGTGAAACACACTGTCACACACACGCATTGACACACACTGGCACACACACAGTGATGCACACTGACCCAAACACACACAGTGATACACACTGATCCCCCCACACACAGTGATGCACACTGACACACAGTGATGCACAGTGACATCCAGTGATGCACAGTGACACAAACACACACACAGACACACACACACAGTGATACACACTGACCCACACACAGTGTTACTCAACGACCCACACACACATAGGGACACACTCTGACACACACACACAGAGTGTTACACAACGACCCACACACGCATAGGGAAACACAGTGACACACACACACACACACACGCACGCACACACATACACACAGTGACACACACACACACACAGTGATACACACTGAAACACACATACGCAGTGACACACAGTGACACACACACACACACACACAGTGATACACACTGACCCACACACACACAGTCATAAACACTGAACAAAACACACACGCACACTGTTGCACACATATACAAACAGACACACACACACACACAGTGATGCACACTGACCCACAGAAACACAGTGACACAAAGTGACCCACACACACACATTGACACACACTGACACGCACACAGTAATACATATTGAACAACATACACAGTGATACACACAGACACACACACACACACAGTGATACCTACTGACACATTCACACACAGTGATACATACTGACGCACACACAGTGACACACACTGACACACACACACACAGTGAAACACACTGACACATACACACACAGTGACACACAGTGACACACACACACACACACACTGATACACGCTGACACACACACACAGTGATACACACTGACACACACACAGTGACACATACTGACACACACACACAGTGAAACACACTGGCACACACACACAGTGAAACACACTGACACACACACAGTTATACACACTGACACACTCACACACAGTGATACACCCTCACACACACACACACACACACAGTGATACACACTAACACACACACACACACAGTGATACGCACTGACACATACACACAGTGATACACACTGACACACACACACACACAGAGATACACACTGACACACACACACAGTGATACACCCTCACACACACACACACACACACACACACACACAGTGATACACACTAACACACACACACACACACACAGTGATACACACTGACTCACACACACAGTGATGCACACTGACCAACAGACACACAGTGATACACACTGACACACACAGACAGACAGTGATGCACACTGACCCACACACACAGTGATACACACTGACACACACACACACACACACACACACACACACACACAGTAATACACACTTACCCCACCCACACACACATACAGTAATAGACACTGACCCACACACACACAATGATGCTCACTGACCCACAGACACACAGTGATACACACTGACACACACACACACACAGTGATAAAAACTGATACACACAGACACACAGTGATACACATTGACACACAAACACACACGCACACTGTGATACACACTCACACACACACACAAAGTGACGCACACTGACACACACACACATAGTGACACACACACAGCGACACACACTGACACACACACACAGTGATACACACTGACACACAGAGTGACACACACTGACACACACACACACAGTGGAACACACTGGCACACACACACAATGAAACACTCTGAAACACACACACAGTTATACACACTGACACACTCACACACAGTGATACACCCTCACATACACACACACAGTGATACACACTAACAGACACACACACACAGTGATACGCACTGACACATACACACAGTGATACACACTGACACACACACACTCACACACAGTGATACACACTGACACACACACACACACAGTGATACACACTGACTCACACACACAGTGATGCACACTGACCCACAGACACACAGTGATACACACTGACACACACAGACACACAGTGATGCACACTGACCCACACACACAGTGATACACACTGACACACACACACACAGTAATACATACTGACCCCCCACTCACACACACACAGTAATAGACACTGACCCACACACACACACACAGTGATGCTCACTGACCCACAGACACACAGTGATACACACTGACACACACACACACAGTGATACCAACTGATACTCACAGACACACAGTGATACACACTGCCCAAACACACATACAGTGATGCACACTGACACACACACACACAGTGATGCACACTGACCCACACACACAAACACACACACACAGTGATACACACTGACCCACAGACACAGTGATACACACTGACTCACACACACAGTGATACACACTGACACACACACACACACACGCACACACACACACACAGTAATACACACTGACCCACACACACACACACACCCACAGTGATACACACTCACACACACACAAAGTGATGCACACTGACACACACACGCACACACACAGTGACACACACACAGTGACACACACTGACACACACACACACAGACACACACACTGATGCACACTGACCCCCGCACACAGTGATACGCACTGCCCAAACACACATACAGTGATGCACACTGACACCCACACACACAGTGATGCACACTGACACCCACACACAGTGGTACACACTGACCCACAGACACAATGATACACACTGACACACACACACACACACAGTGGCACACACTGACTCACACACACACACACACAGTGACACACACACACAGTGCCACACACACACACACAAACACAAAGTGATACACACTGACCCACACACACACACTGATACACACTGACACACGCACACACACACTCACAGTCACAGTGATGCACACTGACCCACACACACACAGTGACACACACTTACCCACACACACACATTGACACACAGTGTTCCACACTGACCTACACACATACAGTGATACACACTGGCACACACACAGACACACAGTGATGCACACTGAACCACACACACACAGTGATTCACACTGACCCACACACACAGTGATACACCCTGAACCACACACACACACAGTGATTCACACTGACCCACACACACACACACACAGTGATACACACTGACACACACTCACACAGTGATACACCCTGAACCACACACACACAGTGATTCACACTGACCCACGCACACAAAGTGATACACACTGACACGCACACAGTGAAACACCCTGTCACACACACGCATTGACACACACTGGCACACACACAGTGATGCACACTGACCCAAACACACACAGTGATACACACTGATCCCCCCACACACAGTGATGCACACTGACACACAGTGATGCACAGTGACATCCAGTGATGCACAGTGACACATACACACACACAGACACACACACACAGTGATACACACTGACACACACACAGTGTTACTCAACGACCCACACACACATAGGGACACACTCTGACACACACACACACACACACACACACACAGTGACACACACACACAGAGTGTTACACAACGACCCACTCACGCATAGGGACACACAGTGACACACACACACACACACACGCACACACACACATACACACAGTGACACACACACACACACAGTGATACACACTGAAACACACACACACAGTGACACACAGTGACACACACACACACACAGTGATACTCACTGACACACAAAAATAGTGACACACACTGACACACACACAGTGATACACACTTCCCCCGCACACAGAGATGCACACTGACACACACACACAGTGATGCACACTGACACACACACATTGAAACACACTGAAACACACACACATTGACAAACACTGACACACACACAGTGATACACACTGACCCACACACACAGTGATATACACTGACACACACAGACACACACTGATACACACCTACACACACACACACAGACACACACACATATACACACACAAACAGTGATGCACACTGACCCACACAACCACAGTGATAAACACTGACCCACACAAACACAGTGATACACACTGACACACACTCACACACTGATGCACACCGACACGCACACAGTGAAACATACCGTCACACACACTCATTGACACACACTGACACACACACTGTGATACGCACTGACCCACGCACACACAGTGATACACACTGACCCACGCACACACAGTGATACACAGTGACACACACACACACACTGATACACGCTGACACACACACAGTGATACACACTGACCCACACACACACAGTCATAAACACTGAACAAAACACACACACACACTGTTGCACACATATACAAACAGACACACACACACACACAGTGATGCACACTGACACTCACACACACAGTGATGCACACTGACACACACACACAGTGGTACACACTGACCCACAGACACAATGATACACACTGACACACACACACACACAGTGGCACACACTGACTCACACACACACACACACAGTGACACACACACACAGTGACACACACACAAACACAAAGTGATACACACTGACCCACACACACACACTGATACACACTGACACACGCACACACACACTCACAGTCACAGTGATGCACACTGACCCACACACACACAGTGACACACACTTACCCACACACACACATTGACACACAGTGTTCCACACTGACCTACACACATACAGTGATACACACTGGCACACACACAGACACACAGTGATGCACACTGAACCACACACACACAGTGAGTCACACTGACCCACACACACACAGTGATACACCCTGAACCACACACACACAGTGATTCACACTGACCCACACACACACACACACACAGTGATACACACTGACACACACTCACACAGTGATACACCCTGAACCACACACACACAGTGATTCACACTGACCCACGCACACAAAGTGATACACACTGACACGCACACAGTGAAACACACTGTCACACACACGCATTGACACACACTGGCACACACACAGTGATGCACACTGACCCAAACACACACAGTGATACACACTGATCCCCCCACACACAGTGATGCACACTGACACACAGTGATGCACAGTGACATACAGTGATGCACAGTGACACAAACACACACACAGACACACACACACAGTGATACACACTGACCCACACACAGTGTTACTCAACGACCCACACACACATAGGGACACACTCTGACACACACACACACACACACAGTGACACACACACACAGAGTGTTACACAACGACCCACACACGCATAGGGACACACAGTGACACACACACACACGCACACACACACATACACACAGTGACACACACACACACACAGTGATACACACTGAAACACACACACGCAGTGACACACAGTGACACACACACACACACAGTGATACACACTGACCCACACACACACAGTCATAAACACTGAACAAAACACACACGCACACTGTTGCACACATATACAAACAGACACACACACACACACAGTGATGCACACTGACCCACAGAAACACAGTGACACAAAGTGACCCACACACACACATTGACACACACTGACACGCACACAGTAATACATATTGAACAACACACACAGTGATACACACAGACACACACACACACACAGTGATACCTACTGACACATTCACACACAGTGATACATACTGACGCACACACAGTGACACACACTGACACACACACACACAGTGAAACACACTGACACATACACACACAGTGACACACAGTGACACACACACACACACACACTGATACACGCTGACACACACACACAGTGATACACACTGACACACACACAGTGACACACACTGACACACACACACACAGTGAAACACACTGGCACACACACACAGTGAAACACACTGACACACACACAGTTATACACACTGACACACTCACACACAGTGATACACCCTCACACACACACACACACACACACAGTGATACACACTAACACACACACACACACAGTGATACGCACTGACACATACACACAGTGATACACACTGACACACACACACACACACAGAGATACACACTGACACACACACACAGTGATACACCCTCACACACACACACACACACACACACACACACACACAGTGATACACACTAACACACACACACACACACACAGTGATACACACTGACTCACACACACAGTGATGCACACTGACCAACAGACACACAGTGATACACACTGACACACACAGACAGACAGTGATGCACACTGACCCACACACACAGTGATACACACTGACACAAACACACACACACACACACACACAGTAATACACACTTACCCCACCCACACACACATACAGTAATAGACACTGACCCACACACACACAATGATGCTCACTGACCCACAGACACACAGTGATACACACTGACACAGACACACACACAGTGATAAAAACTGATACACACAGACACACAGTGATACACATTGACACACAAACACACACGCACACAGTGATACACATTCACACACACACACAAAGTGATGCACACTGACACACACACACACATAGTGACACACACACAGCGACACACACTGACACACACACACAGTGATACACACTGACACACACAGTGACACACACTGACACACACACACACAGTGGAACACACTGGCACACACACACAATGAAACACTCTGAAACACACACACAGTTATACACACTGACACACTCACACACAGTGATACACCCTCACATACACACACACAGTGATACACACTAACAGACACACACACACAGTGATACGCACTGACACATACACACAGTGATACACACTGACACACACACACTCACACACAGTGATACACACTGACACACACACACACACAGTGATACACACTGACTCACACACACAGTGATGCACACTGACCCACAGACACACAGTGATACACACTGACACACACACACACACACAGTAATACATACTGACCCCCCACTCACACACACACAGTAATAGACACTGACCCACACACACACACAGTGATGCTCACTGACCCACAGACACACAGTGATACACACTGACACACACACACACAGTGATACCAACTGATACTCACAGACACACAGTGATACACACTGCCCAAACACACATACAGTGATGCACACTGACACACACACACACAGTGATGCACACTGACCCACACACACAAACACACACACACAGTGATACACACTGACCCACAGACACAGTGATACACACTGACTCACACACACAGTGATACACACTGACACACACACACACACACGCACACACACACACACAGTAATACACACTGACCCACACACACACACACCCACAGTGATACACACTCACACACACAAAGTGATGCACACTGACACACACACGCACACACACAGTGACACACACACAGTGACACACACTGACACACACACACACAGACACACACACTGATGCACACTGACCCCCGCACACAGTGATACGCACTGCCCAAACACACATACAGTGATGCACACTGACACCCACACACACAGTGATGCACACTGACACCCACACACAGTGGTACACACTGACCCACAGACACAATGATACACACTGACACACACACACACACACACAGTGGCACACACTGACTCACACACACACACACACAGTGACACACACACACAGTTCCACACACACACACACAAACACAAAGTGATACACACTGACCCACACACACACACTGATACACACTGACACACGCACACACACACTCACAGTCACAGTGATGCACACTGACCCACACACACACAGTGACACACACTTACCCACACACACACATTGACACACAGTGTTCCACACTGACCTACACACATACAGTGATACACACTGGCACACACACAGACACACAGTGATGCACACTGAACCACACACACACAGTGATTCACACTGACCCACACACACACAGTGATACACCCTGAACCACACACACACACAGTGATTCACACTGACCCACACACACACACACACAGTGATACACACTGACACACACTCACACAGTGATACACCCTGAACCACACACACACAGTGATTCACACTGACCCACGCACACAAAGTGATACACACTGACACGCACACAGTGAAACACCCTGTCACACACACGCATTGACACACACTGGCACACATACAGTGATGCACACTGACCCAAACACACACAGTGATTCACACTGATCCCCCCACACACAGTGATGCACACTGACACACAGTGATGCACAGTGACATCCAGTGATGCACAGTGACACACACACACAGTGATACACACTGACCCACACACAGTGTTACTCAACGACCCACACACACATAGGGACACACTCTGACACACACACACACACACACACACACACACAGTGACACACACACACAGAGTGTTACACAACGACCCACACACGCATAGGGACACACAGTGACACACACACACACACACACACACGCACACACACACATACACACAGTGACACACACACACACACAGTGATACACACTGAAACACACACACACAGTGACACACAGTGACACACACACACACACAGTGATACTCACTGACACACAAAAATAGTGACACACACTGACACACACACAGTGATACACACTTCCCCCGCACACAGAGATGCACACTGACACACACACACAGTGATGCACACTGACACACACACACATTGAAACACACTGAAACACACACACATTGACAAACACTGACACACACACAGTGATACACACTGACCCACACACACAGTGATATACACTGACACACACAGACACACACTGATACACACCTACACACACACACACAGACACACACACATATACACACACAAACAGTGATGCACACTGACCCACACAACCACAGTGATACACACTGACCCACACAAACACAGTGATACACACTGACACACACTCACACACTGATGCACACCGACACGCACACAGTGAAACATACCGTCACACACACGCATTGACACACACTGACACACACACTGTGATACGCACTGACCCACGCACACACAGTGATACACACTGACCCACGCACACACAGTGATACACAGTGACACACACACACACACACACACACTGATACACGCTGACACACACACAGTGATACACACTGACACACACACAGTGACACACACTGACACACACACACACAGTGATACCTACTGACACATTCACACACAGTGATACATACTGACGCACACACAGTGACACACACTGACACACACACACACAGTGAAACACACTGACACATACACACACAGTGACACACAGTGACACACACACACACACACTGATACACGCTGACACACACACACACAGTGATACACACTGACACACACACAGTGACACACACTGACACACACACACAGTGAAACACACTGGCACACACACTCAGTGAAACACACTGACACACACACAGTTATACACACTGACACACTCACACACAGTGATACACCCTCACACACACACACACACACACAGTGATACACACTAACACACACACACACACAGTGATACGCACTGACACATACACACAGTGATACACACTGACACACACACACACACACAGAGATACACACTGACACACACACACAGTGATACACCCTCACACACACACACACACACACACACAGTGATACACACTAACACACACACACACACAGTGATACACACTGACTCACACACACAGTGATGCACACTGACCAACAGACACACAGTGATACACACTGACACACACAGACAGACAGTGATGCACACTGACCCACACACACAGTGATACACACTGACACACACACACACACACACACACAGTAATACACACTTACCCCACCCACACACACATACAGTAATAGACACTGACCCACACAGACACAGTGATGCTCACTGACCCACAGACACACAGTGATACACACTGACACACACACACACACAGTGATAAAAACTGATACACACAGACACACAGTGATACACATTGACACACAAACACACACGCACACAGTGATACACACTCACACACACACACAAAGTGATGCACACTGACACACACACACATAGTGACACACACACAGCGACACACACTGACACACACACACAGTGATACACACTGACACACACAGTGACACACACTGACACACACACACACATTGGAACACACTGGCACACACACACAATGAAACACTCTGAAACACACACAGTTATACACACTGACACACTCACACACAGTGATACACCCTCACATACACACACACAGTGATACACACTAACAGACACACACACACAGTGATACGCACTGACACATACACACAGTGATACACACTGACACACACACACACACACACACAGTGATACACACTGACACACACACACACACAGTGATACACACTGACTCACACACACAGTGATGCACACTGACCCACACACACAGTGATACACACTGACACACACACACACACACAGTAATACATACTGACCCCCCACTCACACACACACACACACACAGTAATAGACACTGACCCACACACACACACAGTGATGCTCACTGACCCACAGACACACAGTGATACACACTGACACACACACACACACAGTGATACAAACTGATACTCACAGACACACAGTGATACACACTGCCCAAACACACATACAGTGATGCACACTGACACACACACACACACAGTGATACACACTGACCCACAGACACAGTGATACACACTGACTCACACACACAGTGATACACACTGACACACACACACACACACACACACGCACACACACACACACACACACAGTAATACACACTGACCCACACACACACACACACCCACTGTGATACACACTCACACACACACAAAGTGATGCACACTGACACACACACGCACACACACCGTGACACACACACAGTGACACACACACAGTGACACACACTGACACACACACACACAGACACACACACTGATGCACACTGACCCCCGCACACAGTGATACGCACTGCCCAAACACACATACAGTGATGCACACTGACACCCACACACACAGTGATGCACACTGACACCCACACACAGTGGTACACACTGACCCACAGACACAATGATACACACTGACACACACACACACACACACACAGTGGCACACACTGACTCACACACACACACACACAGTGACACACACACACAGTGCCACACACACACACACAAACACAAAGTGATACACACTGACCCACACACACACACTGATACACACTGACACACGCACACACACACTCACAGTCACAGTGATGCACACTGACCCACACACACACAGTGACACACACTTACCCACACACACACATTGACACACAGTGTTCCACACTGACCTACACACATACAGTGATACACACTGGCACACACACAGACACACAGTGATGCACACTGAACCACACACACACAGTGATTCACACTGACCCACACACACACAGTGATACACCCTGAACCACACACACACACAGTGATTCACACTGACCCACACACACACACACACAGTGATACACACTGACACACACTCACACAGTGATACACCCTGAACCACACACACACAGTGATTCACACTGACCCACGCACACAAAGTGATACACACTGACACGCACACAGTGAAACACCCTGTCACACACACGCATTGACACACACTGGCACACACACAGTGATGCACACTGACCCAAACACACACAGTGATACACACTGATCCCCCCACACACAGTGATGCACACTGACACACAGTGATGCACAGTGACATCCAGTGATGCACAGTGACACATACACACACACAGACACACACACACAGTGATACACACTGACACACACACAGTGTTACTCAACGACCCACACACACATAGGGACACACTCTGACACACACACACACACACACACACACACACACAGTGACACACACACACAGAGTGTTACACAACGACCCACACACGCATAGGGACACACAGTGACACACACACACACACACACACACACGCACACACACACATACACACAGTGACACACACACACACACAGTGATACACACTGAAACACACACACACAGTGACACACAGTGACACACACACACACACAGTGATACTCACTGACACACAAAAATAGTGACACACACTGACACACACACAGTGATACACACTTCCCCCGCACACAGAGATGCACACTGACACACACACACAGTGATGCACACTGACACACACACATTGAAACACACTGAAACACACACACATTGACAAACACTGACACACACACAGTGATACACACTGACCCACACACACAGTGATATACACTGACACACACAGACACACACTGATACACACCTACACACACACACACAGACACACACACATATACACACACAAACAGTGATGCACACTGACCCACACAACCACAGTGATAAACACTGACCCACACAAACACAGTGATACACACTGACACACACTCACACACTGATGCACACCGACACGCACACAGTGAAACATACCGTCACACACACTCATTGACACACACTGACACACACACTGTGATACGCACTGACCCACGCACACACAGTGATACACACTGACCCACGCACACACAGTGATACACAGTGACACACACACACACACTGATACACGCTGACACACACACAGTGATACACACTGACCCACACACACACAGTCATAAACACTGAACAAAACACACACACACACTGTTGCACACATATACAAACAGACACACACACACACACAGTGATGCACACTGACACTCACACACACAGTGATGCACACTGACACACACACACAGTGGTACACACTGACCCACAGACACAATGATACACACTGACACACACACACACACAGTGGCACACACTGACTCACACACACACACACACAGTGACACACACACACAGTGACACACACACAAAAACAAAGTGATACACACTGACCCACACACACACACTGATACACACTGACACACGCACACACACACTCACAGTCACAGTGATGCACACTGACCCACACACACACAGTGACACACACTTACCCACACACACACATTGACACACAGTGTTCCACACTGACCTACACACATACAGTGATACACACTGGCACACACACAGACACACAGTGATGCACACTGAACCACACACACACAGTGACTCACACTGACCCACACACACACAGTGATACACCCTGAACCACACACACACAGTGATTCACACTGACCCACACACACACAGTGATACACACTGACACACACTCACACAGTGATACACCCTGAACCACACACACACAGTGATTCACACTGACCCACGCACACAAAGTGATACACACTGACACGCACACAGTGAAACACACTGTCACACACACGCATTGACACACACTGGCACACACACAGTGATGCACACTGACCCAAACACACACAGTGATACACACTGATCCCCCCACACACAGTGATGCACACTGACACACAGTGATGCACAGTGACATCCAGTGATGCACAGTGACACAAACACACACACAGACACACACACACAGTGATACACACTGACCCACACACAGTGTTACTCAACGACCCACACACACATAGGGACACACTCTGACACACACACACACACACACAGTGACACACACACACAGAGTGTTACACAACGACCCACACACGCATAGGGACACACAGTGACACACACACACACGCACACACACACATACACACAGTGACACACACACACACACAGTGATACACACTGAAACACACACACGCAGTGACACACAGTGACACACACACACACACAGTGATACACACTGACCCACACACACACAGTCATAAACACTGAACAAAACACACACGCACACTGTTGCACACATATACAAACAGACACACACACACACACAGTGATGCACACTGACCCACAGAAACACAGTGACACAAAGTGACCCACACACACACATTGACACACACTGACACGCACACAGTAATACATATTGAACAACACACACAGTGATACACACAGACACACACACACACACAGTGATACCTACTGACACATTCACACACAGTGATACATACTGACGCACACACAGTGACACACACTGACACACACACACACAGTGAAACACACTGACACATACACACACAGTGACACACAGTGACACACACACACACACACACTGATACACGCTGACACACACACACAGTGATACACACTGACACACACACAGTGACACACACTGACACACACACACACAGTGAAACACACTGGCACACACACACAGTGAAACACACTGACACACACACAGTTATACACACTGACACACTCACACACAGTGATACACCCTCACACACACACACACACACACACAGTGATACACACTAACACACACACACACACACAGTGATACGCACTGACACATACACACAGTGATACACACTGACACACACACACACACACAGAGATACACACTGACACACACACACAGTGATACACCCTCACACACACACACACACACACACACACACAGTGATACACACTAACACACACACACACACACACAGTGATACACACTGACTCACACACACAGTGATGCACACTGACCAACAGACACACAGTGATACACACTGACACACACAGACAGACAGTGATGCACACTGACCCACACACACAGTGATACACACTGACACAAACACACACACACACACACACACACACAGTAATACACACTTACCCCACCCACACACACATACAGTAATAGACACTGACCCACACACACACAATGATGCTCACTGACCCACAGACACACAGTGATACACACTGACACAGATACACACACAGTGATAAAAACTGATACACACAGACACACAGTGATACACATTGACACACAAACACACACGCACACAGTGATACACACTCACACACACACACAAAGTGATGCACACTGACACACACACACACATAGTGACACACACACAGCGACACACACTGACACACACACACAGTGATACACACTGACACACACAGTGACACACACTGACACACACACACACAGTGGAACACACTGGCACACACACACAATGAAACACTCTGAAACACACACACAGTTATACACACTGACACACTCACACACAGTGATACACCCTCACATACACACACACAGTGATACACACTAACAGACACACACACACAGTGATACGGACTGACACATACACACAGTGATACACACTGACACACACACACTCACACACAGTGATACACACTGACACACACACACACACAGTGATACACACTGACTCACACACACAGTGATGCACACTGACCCACAGACACACAGTGATACACACTGACACACACACACACACACAGTAATACATACTGACCCCCCACTCACACACACACAGTAATAGACACTGACCCACACACACACACAGTGATGCTCACTGACCCACAGACACACAGTGATACACACTGACACACACACACACAGTGATACCAACTGATACTCACAGACACACAGTGATACACACTGCCCAAACACACATACAGTGATGCACACTGACACACACACACACAGTGATGCACACTGACCCACACACACAAACACACACACACAGTGATACACACTGACCCACAGACACAGTGATACACACTGACTCACACACACAGTGATACACACTGACACACACACACACACACGCACACACACACACAGTAATACACACTGACCCACACACACACACACCCACAGTGATACACACTCACACACACACAAAGTGATGCACACTGACACACACACGCACACACACAGTGACACACACACAGTGACACACACTGACACACACACACACAGACACACACACTGATGCACACTGACCCCCGCACACAGTGATACGCACTGCCCAAACACACATACAGTGATGCACACTGACACCCACACACACAGTGATGCACACTGACACCCACACACAGTGGTACACACTGACCCACAGACACAATGATACACACTGACACACACACACACACACACAGTGGCACACACTGACTCACACACACACACACACAGTGACACACACACACAGTTCCACACACACACACAAACACAAAGTGATACACACTGACCCACACACACACACTGATACACACTGACACACGCACACACACACTCACAGTCACAGTGATGCACACTGACCCACACACACACAGTGACACACACTTACCCACACACACACATTGACACACAGTGTTCCACACTGACCTACACACATACAGTGATACACACTGGCACACACACAGACACACAGTGATGCACACTGAACCACACACACACAGTGATTCACACTGACCCACACACACACAGTGATACACCCTGAACCACACACACACACAGTGATTCACACTGACCCACACACACACACACACAGTGATACACACTGACACACACTCACACAGTGATACACCCTGAACCACACACACACAGTGATTCACACTGACCCACGCACACAAAGTGATACACACTGACACGCACACAGTGAAACACCCTGTCACACACACGCATTGACACACACTGGCACACATACAGTGATGCACACTGACCCAAACACACACAGTGATTCACACTGATCCCCCCACACACAGTGATGCACACTGACACACAGTGATGCACAGTGACATCCAGTGATGCACAGTGACACACACACACAGTGATACACACTGACCCACACACAGTGTTACTCAACGACCCACACACACATAGGGACACACTCTGACACACACACACACACACACACACACACACAGTGACACACACACACAGAGTGTTACACAACGACCCACACACGCATAGGGACACACAGTGACACACACACACACACACGCACACACACACATACACACAGTGACACACACACACACACAGTGATACACACTGAAACACACACACACAGTGACACACAGTGACACACACACACACACAGTGATACTCACTGACACACAAAAATAGTGACACACACTGACACACACACAGTGATGCACACTTCCCCCGCACACAGAGATGCACACTGACACACACACACAGTGATGCACACTGACACACACACACATTGAAACACACTGAAACACACACACATTGACAAACACTGACACACACACAGTGATACACACTGACCCACACACACAGTGATATACACTGACACACACAGACACACACTGATACACACCTACACACACACACACAGACACACACACATATACACACACAAACAGTGATGCACACTGACCCACACAACCACAGTGATACACACTGACCCACACAAACACAGTGATACACACTGACACACACTCACACACTGATGCACACCGACACGCACACAGTGAAACATACCGTCACACACACGCATTGACACACACTGACACACACACTGTGATACGCACTGACCCACGCACACACAGTGATACACACTGACCCACGCACACACAGTGATACACAGTGACACACACACACACACACACACACTGATACACGCTGACACACACACAGTGATACACACTGACACACACACAGTGACACACACTGACACACACACACACAGTGATACCTACTGACACATTCACACACAGTGATACATACTGACGCACACACAGTGACACACACTGACACACACACACACAGTGAAACACACTGACACATACACACACAGTGACACACAGTGACACACACACACACACACTGATACACGCTGACACACACACACACAGTGATACACACTGACACACACACAGTGACACACACTGACACACACACACAGTGAAACACACTGGCACACACACTCAGTGAAACACACTGACACACACACAGTTATACACACTGACACACTCACACACAGTGATACACCCTCACACACACACACACACACACAGTGATACACACTAACACACACACACACACAGTGATACGCACTGACACATACACACAGTGATACACACTGACACACACACACACACACAGAGATACACACTGACACACACACACAGTGATACACCCTCACACACACACACACACACACACACAGTGATACACACTAACACACACACACACACACAGTGATACACACTGACTCACACACACAGTGATGCACACTGACCAACAGACACACAGTGATACACACTGACACACACAGACAGACAGTGATGCACACTGACCCACACACACAGTGATACACACTGACACACACACACACACACACACACAGTAATACACACTTACCCCACCCACACACACATACAGTAATAGACACTGACCCACACACACACAGTGATGCTCACTGACCCACAGACACACAGTGATACACACTGACACACACACACACACAGTGATAAAAACTGATACACACAGACACACAGTGATACACATTGACACACAAACACACACGCACACAGTGATACACACTCACACACACACACAAAGTGATGCACACTGACACACACACACATAGTGACACACACACAGCGACACACACTAACACACACACACAGTGATACACACTGACACACACAGTGACACACACTGACACACACACACACATTGGAACACACTGGCACACACACACAATGAAACACTCTGAAACACACACAGTTATACACACTGACACACTCACACACAGTGATACACCCTCACATAAACACACACAGTGATACACACTAACAGACACACACACACAGTGATACGCACTGACACATACACACAGTGATACACACTGACACACACACACACACACACACAGTGATACACACTGACACACACACACACACAGTGATACACACTGACTCACACACACAGTGATGCACACTGACCCACACACACAGTGATACACACTGACACACACACACACACACAGTAATACATACTGACCCCCCACTCACACACACACACACACACAGTAATAGACACTGACCCACACACACACACAGTGATGCTCACTGACCCACAGACACACAGTGATACACACTGACACACACACACACACAGTGATACAAACTGATACTCACAGACAGACAGTGATACACACTGCCCAAACACACATACAGTGATGCACACTGACACACACACACACACAGTGATACACACTGACCCACAGACACAGTGATACACACTGACTCACACACACAGTGATACACACTGACACACACACACACACACACACGCACACACACACACACACACACAGTAATACACACTGACCCACACACACACACACACCCACTGTGATACACACTCACACACACACAAAGTGATGCACACTGACACACACACGCACACACACCGTGACACACACACAGTGACACACACTGACACACACACACACAGACACACACACTGATGCACACTGACCCCCGCACACAGTGATACGCACTGCCCAAACACACATACAGTGATGCACACTGACACTCACACACACAGTGATGCACACTGACACACACACACAGTGGTACACACTGACCCACAGACACAGTGATACACACTGACACACACACACACACACACACAGTGGCACACACTGACTCACACACACACACAGTGACACACACACACAAACACAAAGTGATGCACACTGACCCACACACACACACTGATACACACTGACACACGCACACACACACTCACAGTCACAGTGATGCACACTGACCCACACACACACAGTGACACACACTTACCCACACACACACATTGACACACAGTGTTCCACACTGACCTACACACATACAGTGATACACACTGGCACACACACAGACACACAGTGATGCACACTGAACCACACACACACAGTGATTCACACTGACCCACACACACACAGTGATACACCCTGAACCACACACACACAGTGATTCACACTGACCCACACACACACACACACACAGTGATACACACTGACACACACTCACACAGTGATACACCCTGAACCACACACACACAGTGATTCACACTGACCCACGCACACAAAGTGATACACACTGACACGCACACAGTGAAACACACTGTCACACACACGCATTGACACACACTGGCACACACACAGTGATGCACACTGACCCAAACACACACAGTGATACACACTGATCCCCCCACACACAGTGATGCACACTGACACACAGTGATGCACAGTGACATCCAGTGATGCACAGTGACACAAACACACACACAGACACACACACACAGTGATACACACTGACCCACACACAGTGTTACTCAACGACCCACACACACATAGGGACACACTCTGACACACACACACACACACACACAGTGACACACACACACAGAGTGTTACACAACGACCCACACACGCATAGGGACACACAGTGACACACACACACACACACACACGCACACCCACACATACACACAGTGACACACACACACACACACACAGTGATACACACTGAAACACACACACACAGTGACACACAGTGACACACACACACACACAGTGATACTCACTGACACACAGAAATAGTGGCACACACTGACACACACACAGTGATACACACTTCCACCGCACACAGAGATGCACACTGACACACACACACAGTGATGCACACTGACACACACACACATTGAAACACACTGAAACACACACACATTGACAAACACTGACACACACACAGTGATACACACTGACCCACACACACAGTGATATACACTGACACACACAGACACACACTGATACACACCTACACACACACACACACACACACACATATTCACACACAAACAGTGATGCACACTGACCCACACAACCACAGTGATACACACTGACCCACACAAACACAGTGATACACAGTGACACACACTCACACACTGATGCACACCGACACGCACACAGTGAAACATACCGTCACACACACGCATTGACACACACTGACACACACACTGTGATACGCACTGACCCACGCACACACAGTGATACACACTGACCCACGCACACACAGTGATACACAGTGACACACACACACACACACACTGATACACGCTGACACACACACAGTGATACACACTGACACACACACAGTGACACACACTGACACACACACACAGTGAAACACACTGGCACACACACACAGTGAAACACACTGACACACACACAGTTATACACACTGACACACTCACACACAGTGATACACCCTCACACACACACACACACACACAGTGATACACACTAACACACACACACACAGTGATACGCACTGACACATACACACAGTGATACACACTGACACACGCACACACACACAGTGATACACACTGACACACACACACAGTGATACACCCTCACACAGACACACACACAGTGATACACACGAACACACACACACACAGTGATACACACTGACTCACACACACACACACAGTAATACACACTTACCCCACCCACACACACATACAGTAATAGACACTGACCCACACACACACAGTGATGCTCACTGACCCACAGACACACAGTGATACACACTGACTCACACACACAGTGATGCACACTGACCAACAGACACACAGTGATACACACTGACACACACAGACACACAGTGATGCACACTGACCCACACACACAGTGATACACACTGACACACACACACACACACACACACAGTAATACACACTTACCCCACCCACACACACATACAGTAATAGACACTGACCCACACACACACAGTGATGCTCACTGACCCACAGACACACAGTGATACACACTGACACACACACACACAGTGATAAAAACTGATACACACAGACACACAGTGATACACATTGACACACAAACACACACGCACACAGTGATACACACTCACACACACACACACACAAAGTGATGCACACTGACACACACACACACACATAGTGACACACACACAGCGACACACACTGACACACACACACAGTGATACACACTGGCACCCACACAGTGACACACACTGACACACACACACAGTGGAACACACTGGCACACACACACAATGAAACACACTGACACACACACAGTTATACACACTGACACACTCGCACACAGTGATACACCCTCACACACACACACACACACACAGTTATACACACTGACACACTCACACACAGTGATACACCCTCACACACACACACACACAGTGATACACACTAAAACACACACACACACACAGTGATACGCACTGACACATACACACAGTGATACACACTGACACACACACACACACACAGTGATACACACTGACACACACACACACACACAGTGATACACACTGACTCACACACACAATGATGCACACTGACCCACAGACACACAGTGATACACACTGACACACACAGAAACACAGTGATGCACACTGTCCCACACACACAGTGATACACACTGACACACACACACACACACACAGTAATACATACTGACCCCCCCACTCACACACACACACACACACACAGTAATAGACACTGACCCACACACACACACAGTGATGCTCACTGACCCACAGGCACACAGTGATACACACTGACACACACACACACAGTGATACCAACTGATACTCACAGACACACAGTGATACACACTGCCCAAACACACATACAGTGATGCACACTGACACACACACACACACAGTGATGCACACTGACCCACACACACACACACACACAGTGATACACACTGACCCACAGACACAGTGATACACACTGACTCACACACAGAGTGATACACACTGACACACACACACACACACACACGCACACACACACACACACACAGTGATACACACTCACACACACACACAAAGTGATGCACACTGACACACACACGCACACACACAGTGACACACACACAGTGACACACACTGACACACACACACACACAGACACACACACTGATGCACACTGATCCCCGCACACAGTGATACACACTGCCCAAACACACATACAGTGATGCACACTGACACTCACACACACAGTGATGCACACTGACACACACACACACAATGATACACACTGACCCACAGACACAGTGATGCACACTGACACACACACACAGTGATACACACTGACCCACAGACACAGTGATACACACTGACACACACACACACAGTGATCCACACTGACACACACACACAGTGGCACACACTGACTCACACACACACAGTGACACAGACACAGAGTGCCACACACACACACACAAACACAAAGTGATACACACTGACCCACACACGCACACTGATACACACTGACACACGCACACACACACGCACACTCACAGTCACAGTGATGCACACTGACCCACACACACACATTGACACACAGTGTTCCACACTGACCTACACACATACAGTGATACACACTGGCACACACACAGACACACAGTGATGCACACTGAACCACACACACACAGTGATTCACACTGACCCACACACACACTGTGATACACCCTGAACCACACACACACAGTGATTCACACTGACCCACACACACACACACACACAGTGATACACACTGACACACACTCACACAGTGATACACCCTGAACCACACACACACAGTGATTCACACTGACCCACACACACAAAGTGATACACACTGACACGCACACAGTGAAACACACTGTCACACACACGCATTGACACACACTGGCACACACACAGTGATGCACACTGACCCAAACACACACAGTGATACACACTGATCCCCCCCCACACAGTGATGCACACTGACACACAGTGATGCACAGTGACATCCAGTGATGCACAGTGACACAAACACACACACAGACACACACACACAGTGATACACACTGACCCACACACAGTGTTACTCAACGACCCACACACACATAGGGACACACTCTGACACACACACATACACACACACACACACACACACACAGTGACACACACACACAGAGTGTTACACAACGACCCACACACGCATAGGGACACACAGTGACACACACACACAAACACACACACGCACACACACGCACACACACACATACACACAGTGACACACACACACACACAGTGATACACACTGAAACACACACACACAGTGACACACAGTGACACACACACACACAGTGATACTCACTGACACACAAAAATAGTGACACACACTGACACACACAGTGATACACACTTCCCCCGCACACAGAGATGCACACTGACACACAAACACAGTGATGCACACTGACACACACACACATTGAAACACACTGAAACACACACACATTGACAAACACTGACACACACACAGTGATACACACTGACCCACACACACAGTGATATACACTGACACACACAGACACACACTGATACACACCTACACACACACACACACACACACATATTCACACACAAACAGTGATGCACACTGACCCACACAACCACAGTGATACACACTGACCCACACAAACACAGTGATACACACTGACACACACTCACACACTGATGCACACCGACACGCACACAGTGAAACATACCGTCACACACACGCATTGACACACACTGACACACACACTGTGATACGCACTGACCCACGCACACACAGTGATACACACTGACCCACGCACACACAGTGATACACAGTGACACACACACACACACACACACTGATACACGCTGACACACACACAGTGATACACACTGACACACACACAGTGACACACACTGACACACACACACAGTGAAACACACTGGCACACACACACACAGTGAAACACACTGACACACACACAGTTATACACACTGACACACTCACACACAGTGATACACCCTCTCACACACACACACACACACACACACAGTGATACACACTAACACACACACACACACAGTGATACGCACTGACACATACACACAGTGATACACACTGACACACACACACACACAGTGATCCACACTGACACACACACACACACACACAGTGGCACACACTGACTCACACACACACAGTGACACAGACACACAGTGCCACACACACACACACAAACACAAAGTGATACACACTGACCCACACACGCACACTGATACACACTGACACACGCACACACACACGCACACTCACAGTCACAGTGATGCACACTGACCCACACGCACACATTGACACACAGTGTTCCACACTGACCTACACACATACAGTGATACACACTGGCACACACACAGACACACAGTGATGCACACTGAACCACACACACACAGTGATTCACACTGACCCACACACACACAGTGATACACCCTGAACCACACACACACAGTGATTCACACTGACCCACACACACACACACACACAGTGATACACACTGACACACACTCACACAGTGATACACCCTGAACCACACACACACAGTGATTCACACTGACCCACACACACAAAGTGATACACACTGACACGCACACAGTGAAACACACTGTCACACACACGCATTGACACACACTGGCACACACACAGTGATGCACACTGACCCAAACACACACAGTGATACACACTGATCCCCCCCCACACAGTGATGCACACTGACACACAGTGATGCACAGTGACATCCAGTGATGCACAGTGACACAAACACACACACAGACACACACACACAGTGATACACACTGACCCACACACAGTGTTACTCAACGACCCACACACACATAGGGACACACTCTGACACACACACACACACACACACACACAGTGACACACACACACACACAGAGTGTTACACAACGACCCACACACGCATAGGGACACACAGTGACACACACACACAAACACACACACGCACACACACGCACACACACACATACACACAGTGACACACACACACACACAGTGATACACACTGAAACACACACACACAGTGACACACAGTGACACACACACACACAGTGATACTCACTGACACACAAAAATAGTGACACACACTGACACACACAGTGATACACACTTCCCCCGCACACAGAGATGCACACTGACACACAAACACAGTGATGCACACTGACACACACACACATTGAAACACACTGAAACACACACACATTGACAAACACTGACACACACACAGTGATACACACTGACCCACACACACAGTGATATACACTGACACACACAGACACACACTGATACACACCTACACACACACACACACACACATATACACACACAAACAGTGATGCACACTGACCCACACAACCACAGTGATACACACTGACCCACACAAACACAGTGATACACACTGACACACACTCACACACTGATGCACACCGACACGCACACAGTGAAACATACCGTCACACACACGCATTGACACACACTGACACACACACTGTGATACGCACTGACCCACGCACACACAGTGATACACACTGACCCACGCACACACAGTGATACACAGTGACACACACACACACACACACACACTGATACACGCTGACACACACACAGTGATACACACTGACACACACACAGTGACACACACTGACACACACACACAGTGAAACACACTGGCACACACACACACAGTGAAACACACTGACACACACACAGTTATACACACTGACACACTCACACACAGTGATACACCCTCACACACACACACACACACACACACACAGTGATACACACTAACACACACACACACACAGTGATACGCACTGACACATACACACAGTGATACACACTGACACACACACACACACACAGTGATACACACTGACACACACACACAGTGATACACCCTCACACACACACACACACAGTGATACACACGAACACACACACACACACACACACAGTGATACACACTGACTCACACACACAGTGATTCACACTGACCAACAGACACACAGTGATACACACTGACACACACAGACACACAGTGATGCACACTGACCCACACACACAGTGATACACACTTACCCCACCCACACACACATACAGTAATAGACACTGACCCCCACACACACAGTGATGCTCACTGACCCACAGACACACAGTGATACACACTGACACACACACACACACAGTGATAAAAACTGATACACACAGACACACAGTGATACACATTGACACACAAACACACACGCACACGTGATACACACTCACACACACACACACAAAGTGACGCACACTGACACACACACACACATAGTGACACACACAGCGACACACACTGACACACACACACAGTGATACACACTGACACACACACACACAGTGGAACACACTGGCACACACACACAATGAAACACTCTGAAACACAGACACAGTTATACACACTGACACACTCACACACAGTGGTACACCCTCACATACACACACACAGTGATACACACTAACACACACACACACACAGTGATACGCACTGACACATACACACAGTGATACACACTGACACACACACACACACAGTGATACACACTGACACACACACACACACAGTGATACACACTGACTCACACACACAGTGATGCACACTGACCCACAGACACACAGTGATACACACTGACACACACAGACACACAGTGATGCACACTGACACACACACACAGTAATACATACTGACCCCCCCACTCACACACACACACACACACACACAGTAATAGACACTGACCCACACACACACACAGTGATGCTCACTGACACACACACACACAGACACACACACTGATGCACACTGACCCCCGCACACAGTGATACACACTGCCCAAACACACATACAGTGATGCACACTGACACTCACACACACAGTGATGCACACTGACACACACACACAGTGATACACACTGACCCACAGACACAGTGATACACACTGACACACACACACACACAGTGATCCACACTGACACACACACACACACACACAGTGGCACACACTGACTCACACACACACAGTGACACACACACACAGTGCCACACACACACACACAAACACAAAGTGATACACACTGACCCACACACACACACACTGATACACACTGACACACGCACACACACACGCACACTCACAGTCACATTGATGCACACTGACCCACACACACACAGTGACACACACTTACCCACACACACACATTGACACACAGTGTTCCACACTGACCTACACACATACAGTGATACACACTGGCACACAAACAGACACACAGTGATGCACACTGAACCACACACACACAGTGATACACACTGACACACACACACACACACAGTGATACACACTGACTCACACACACAGTGATGCACACTGACCCACAGACACACAGTGATACACACTGACACACACAGACACACAGTGATGCACACTGACCCACACACACAGTGATACACACTGACACACACACACACACAGTAATACATACTGACCCCCCACTCACACACACACACACACACAGTAATAGACACTGACCCACACACACACACAGTGATGCTCACTGACCCACAGACACACAGTGATACACACTGACACACACACACACACAGTGATACCAACTGATACTCACAGACACACAGTGATACACACTGCCCAAACACACATACAGTGATGCACACTGACACACACACACACACACACACACAGTGATGCACACTGACCCACACACACACACACACACACACAGTGATACACACTGACCCACAGACACAGTGATACACACTGACCCACACACACAGTGATACACACTGACACACAAACACACACACACACACACACACACACACACGCACACACACACACACACACACAAACAGTAATACACACTGACCCACACACACACACACCCACAGTGATACACACGCACACACACACAAAGTGATGCACACTGACACACACACGCACACACACAGTGACACACACACAGTGACACACACTGACACACACACACATACACACACACTGATGCACACTGACCCCCGCACACAGTGATACACACTGCCCAAACACACATACAGTGATGCACACTGACACTCACACACACAGTGATGCACACTGACCCACAGACACAGTGATACACACTGACACACACACACACAGTGATCCACACTGACACACACACACACACACACAGTGGCACACACTGACTCACACACACACACACACAGTGACACACACACACAGTGCCACACACACACACACAAACACAAAGTGATACACACTGACCCACACACACACACACTGATACACATTGACACACGCACACACACACGCACACTCACAGTCACACTGATGCACACTGACCCACACACACAGAGTGACACACACTTACTCACACACACACATTGACACACAGTGTTCCACACTGACCTACACACATACAGTGATACACACTGGCACACACACAGACACACAGTGATGCACACTGACCCACACACACACAGTGACACACAGTGTTCCACACTGACCTACACACATACAGTGATACACACTGGCACACACACATACACACAGTGATGCACACTGACCCACACACACACAGTGATACACCCTGAACCACACACACACAGTGATTCACACTGAACCACACACACACACACACAGTGATACACACTGACAAACACTCACACAGTGATACACCCTGAACCACACACACACAGTGATTCACACTGACCCACACACACAAAGTGATACACACTGACACGCACACAGTGAAACACACTGTCACACACACGCATTGACACACACTGGCACACACACAGTGATGCACACAGACCCAAACACACACAGTGATACACACTGATCCCCCCACACACAGTGATGCACACTGACACACAGTGATGCACTGTGACATCCAGTGATGCACAGTGACACAGACACACACACAGACACACACACACAGTGATACACACTGACCCACACACAGTGTTACTCAACGACCCACACACACATAGGGACACATTCTGACACACACACACAGACAGAGTGACACACACACACAGAGTGTTACACAACGACCCACACACGCATAGGGACACACAGTGACACACACACACACACACACACACACGCACACACACACATACACACAGTGACACACACACACACAGTGATACACACTGAAACACACACACACAGTGACACACAGTGACACACACACACACACACAGTGATACTCACTGACACACAAAAACAGTGACACACACTGACACACACACAGTGATACACACTTCCCCCGCACACAGAGATGCACACTGACACACACACACAGTGATGCACACTGACACACGCACACATTGAAACACACTGAAACACACACACATTGACAAACACTGACACACACACACAGTGATACACACTGACCCACACACACAGTGATATACACTGACACACACAGACACACACTGATACACACCTACACACACACACACACACATATACACACACAAACAGTGATGCACACTGACCCACACAACCACAGTGATACACACTGACCCACACAAACACAGTGATACACACTGACACACACTCACACACTGATGCACACCGACACGCACACAGTGAAACACACCGTCACACATACGCATTGACACACACTGACACAGACACTGTGATACGCACTGACACACGCACACACAGTGATATACACTGACCCACGCACACACAGTGATACACACTGACACACACACACAGTGATGCACACTGACACACAGTGATACACAGTGACACCCACACACACACAGTGATACACAGTGAAACCCACACACACACAGACACACACACAGTGATACAGACTGACCCCACCTACACACAGTGATACACACTGAACAACACAAACACACTGTTGCACACCTGCACACACACACACACACACACACACACACACACACACACACACACACACACACACACACACAGTGATGCACACTGACCCACAGAAACACAGTGACACAAACTGACCCACACACACACACATTGACACACACTGACACGCACACAGTGATACAAACTGACCCACACACACAGTGATACGCACTGACACAGACACACAGTGACACACACTGACCCACACACACACACACAGTGATACACGCTGACACACACATAAAGTGATACACACTGACACACACACAGTGACACACACTGACACACACACAGTGAAACACACTGACACACACACACAGTGATGCACACTGACACACACACACACATTGAAACACACTGACACACACACACATTGACAAACACTGACACACACACAGTGATACACACTGACCCACACACACAGTGATATACACTGACACACACAGACACACACTGATACACACCTACACACACACACACACACAAACAGTGATGCACACTGACCCACACAAACACAGTGATACACACTAACACACACACACACACACACACACACAGTGATACGCACTGACACATACACACAGTGATACACACTGACACACACACACACACACAGTGATACACACTGACACACACACACACACAGTGATACGCACTGACACATACACACAGTGATACACACTGACACACACACACACACACACAGTGATACACACTGACACACACACACACACACACAGTGATACACACTGACTCACACACACAGTGATGCACACTGACCCACAGACACACAGTGATACACACTGACACACACAGACACACAGTGATGCACACTGACCCACACACACAGTGATACACACTGACACACACACACACACACAGTAATACACAGTGACCCCCCCACTCACACACACACACACAGTAATAGACACTGACCCACACACACACACACAGTGATGCTCACTGACCCACAGACACACAGTGATACACACTGACACACACACACACAGTGATACCAACTGATACTCACAGACACACAGTGATACACACTGCCCAAACACACATACAGTGATGCACACTGACACACACACACACACACAGTGATGCACACTGACCCACACACACACAAACACACAGTGATACACACTGACCCACAGACACAGTGATACACACT